>NC_061513.1:4128100-4164353 GCF_022539505.1 Lolium rigidum
AATTGAGGAATATTTTCTTCATTAATAGAGGGATTTCTTACAAAGAAAGAGCCGATTGCTCAGGGAAGAAGAGGGCAAAAGCCAACTACTACTACTGATCCCTAATCTAGGGGCCATTGCTGCCCTCGTCGTCGCTGCCTCCGGCGCAGCTGCTGATAGGCTCCTCATCGGAGCTTCCGTAGCCTTCTACGGGAGCCTCATCTTCCTCATCATCGTCATCGCTGTCGTCGTCCCACCAGGTGCGGAGGCGCTTTGCTGGTGGGTAACCTTCAAGGGAGTCATCGTCGTCCTCCTCCGCTTCTTCCTCGGAGGAGGTGAAATCGTCCCAGGAGAAGCGGTCGTCCTCGCTCTCCGCCTCCTCTTCCCCTTCGACGAGGAATTGAAGGTCGCCCTCTCCATCGGTCAGGGATTTGTCATCCTCAGACCAGATGGGGGAATCATGTTCCTCTTTGTCCCACGTCGTCGGGGCGAGAATGTCGTGCGCCGCCAACGAGCCCCACTCCGGCGTCGGCTCGCGAGATGAGGAAGAGTCAGAGAAGACCGACGAGGTGGAGGAGGAAGAAGAGGAAGACATGGCTGTGGGAGATTGGGGGTTTTTTTGGGTGCCGATGGCCAGAACAGAGCAAAGGGATGAAGTGGCAAACTGCTCAGGGCGTTTAAATAAAGGGGCTATAGTAGAAATTCAATGCCACAGCAGTTTCCGAGGAGGCGGTGCCCAAAGACAGCGGTCAAATCACGCGGAATAGTTGAGAAGACAGGGCATCATGATGAGGAATGCTGCGACGGTTCTGCTCTGCCATGACATGACCCGACGAAGAAAAACAGAGTGATTTTGGAATTATCAATTCCAAAACCAGGGGGGCATGTGTTATCACCGGAATTTGACCAGGTCAGAGGTGGGCCGCGATCAAGATGGGCTTAAAGATTATATACAGAAGAAATACGTGAATCGGCCTTATATGCAACGTTTGGGCTAGTTTGCCCTTGTATCTGTAACATAGTAGGTTACGTGTCGGTTAGGAGTTAGAGTTTTACCCGTGCACGGTTAGGTGCACGCCTGAATTAGAAAGTCCCCTGGACTATAAATATGTATCTAGGGTTTATGAAATAAACAACAACCAACGTTCAACACAAATCAATCTCGGCGCATCGCCAACTCCTTCGTCTCGAGGGTTTCTCCTGGTAAGCACCATGCTGCCTAGATCGCATCTTGCAATCTAGGCAGCATAAGCTTATTCACGTTGTTCATGCGTTGCTCGTGCTGAAGCCTTTTTGATGGCGAGCAACGTAGTTATCTTAGGTGTGTTAGGGTTAGCATTGTTCTTCGTATCATATGCTATCGTAGTGCAACCCTTATACATCTAGCCGCCCTTACACCTATCTTAGGTGTAGGGGCGGCACCCGCTTGATCATTGTTTAGTAGATCCGATCCGTTACGGTTGCTCCTTGTTCTTCAAGGATTAGTTTAATATCCGCAATAGTTAGGCCTTACAAAGGGTTGGAGGATCCAGCGGCGTGTAGGGTCTAGTTTGCTAGCCCTAGACAGGATGTTCCGGGGATCAACCTCGTGTTTGTTTTTAGGCCTTGTCTAGGATCGGCTTACGATCACCGTGCGCGAGCGCGAGGCCCAATCGTGAGTAGGATGATCCGATTATGCGGTGAAAACCCTAAATCGTCGTAGATCGCTTTAGCTTGATCTTGATCAAGCAGGACCACCATATTCGTACACCTCGTATGAATCATGGGTGGATCGGCTCTTTGAGCCGATTCACAGGACAACCTGAGAGCCGATCGAGGCTCGTATTTAACGTTTACGTGTATGCCATGCAGGAAACTAAGCGAGGCATCATCCAACACCTTCCTCGACCAGGTATAGGTCAGGTGGCACGCCCTTGCGACAGCATCGGACGTGTGACCAGAAGGCTTTGCGGGCTGTCGCTCTGAGGGACTGGGGCCAGCCGCAGCCCTGAGTTGTTCCCGGCTCTACGGTGTTGCCAGTCGCTGCCCGCCGGTGGGTTTCTGACCGCAACAGCCTCTCAAACCAAGTATCGGTGTTTACGGTAGCTCAAAATTGTCCCAGAAACCGGAAATTGTGCGCTATAGCCCATGAAATGGGTAGGAAACATGAAAACTTTGACCTATAACCCATGGAAATGGGTAGAAAACATGAAAATCACGAGTTTTTGCGACGCCTCTCAAACCAAGTATCGGTGGTTACGGTAGCTGGCAATTGTCCCGGGAACCGCAAAATGTGCGCTATAGCCCTTGAAATTGGGGAAAACATGAAAACTTTGAGCTATAGCCCATGAAATGGGAAAAGAACATGAAACTGTCAGCTCTAGCACACGGAAATGGAGGCTGAAAACATGAAAAACATGAGTTTTTGCTATGCCTCTCAAACCAAGTATCGGTGGTTACGGTAGCTGGAAATTATCCCTGAAACCAGAAAATGTGCACTATAGCCCATGAAATGGGCAGAAAACATGAAACTTTTGAGCTCTAGCCCACGAAATGAAGGCTGAAAACATGAAAAACAAGAGTTTTTGCGATGCCTCTCAAACCAAGTATCGTTGTTTACGGTAGCTGGAAATTGTCCCAGGAACCGGAAAATGTGCGCTATAGCCCATGAAATGGGCAAAAACATGAAAAATGTGAGCTATATCCCATGAAAATGGAGGCAGAAAACATGAAAAACAAGAGTTTTTGCGACGCCTTTCAAACCTTGTATCGGTGGTTACGGTACCTGGAAATCGTCCCAGGAACCAGAAAATGTGCGCTCTAGCCCATGAAATGGGCAAAAACATGAAAATTGTGAGCTATAGCCCACGGAAATGGAGGAAGAAACCATGAAAAACACGAGTTTTTGCGACGCCTCTCAAACCAAGTATTGGTGGCTACGGTAGCTGGATATAGTCCTGGGAACCGGAAAATGTGCTCTATAGCCCGTGAAATGGGCAAAAACATGAATATTGTGAGCTATAGTCCATGAAATGGAGGAAAAACATTAAAATAATGAGTTTTTGCGACACCTCTCAAACCAATTATCGGTGGCGACGGTAGGTGGAAATCATCCTATGAACCTTAAGATGTGTGCTATAGCCCATGAAATGGACAAAAAACATGAAATTGTCAGCTCTAGCCCACAAAATGTAGGCAGAAAACATGAAAAACTATGAGCTATAGCCCATGAAAATGGAGACAGAAAACATGAAAAACTGAGAGCTATAGCCCACGGAAATGGAGGAAGAAACCATGAAAAACAGGAGTTTTTGCGGCACCTCTCAAACCAAGTATCGGCGGTTACGGTAGCTGGAACCTGGGAACTAGAAAATGTGCTCTATAGCCCTTGAAATGGGCAAAGACATGAAAACTGTGAGCTATAGCCCATGAAAATGGAGGCAGAAATTTTTGTGATGCCTCTCAAATCAAGTATCGGTGGTTATGGTAGCTGGAAATTCTCCCAGAAACCAGAAAATGTGCACTATAGCCCATGAAATGGGCAGAAAACATGAAACTTTTGAGCTCTAGCCCACGGAAATGAAGGCTGAAAACATGAAAAATGTGGGGCCCCGGACTTACCAGTCCAGAACTCCTGTTATGCATTCAATTTCACGATCCCAAGATCATTCCATCGTGAATACATAACCGAACTGATACCAGATTACATCATCCATTACAGTACCGAACTTAAGTAATACGAAGTCTTACATCATAGGCCATCAAGGCCGTAGTTCACCAAACAACGGCGGAAACAACTTGACTCCAAAAGCGGTGGAACCCAAGTCGAGGCCTTTACCCTACGAGCGGCCGGCGGGAGAGCGTCCTAGTTCGCGTCTTCGGCGTCGTACTCCTCTTCTTCGAAGTTCTCTTCTTCAAAGTCTGGTCAAGTAGATAACCAGGACAACAATGCCAGTGAGTACTTTTGAATGTACTCGCAAACCACCTTAGAGAGAAGTAAAGGATATGCGATATGGCAGTAGCGAGGAACAGGCACTAAACTAGGGCGACAAGGAGCGAGAGGTGGTTCCCCTCGAGAGAATAACATTTCCATATCTTTGTTGAAAACTTTTTGATAAACCACTTTATTTTGCAGACTAATAGGTAAGGGTGACCCAACTTAATTTCAGCCATCTCATATGGCCATTTCTTTCCAACTTTCCACCGTACCTCTCCGGTACATCTTTCACCAGTCCCACTGGCACCACTTTCCCAAAACAATATTTGAGAAAAACACTTTTGTAAACCAAAGCTCTTTAGTGCTAAGCAGCAGCCTTTCCAACCGTCCATAACCGCGGACACGGCTATTCGAATAGTTTTCACTCTGCGAGAGGTTGTACACTTTCCCCACAAGATCCGATAAATCCGCCGGGATCATCCCTGGTTCACCAAGCGTCAAAACGCGAGGTTCGGATAACCGATCGCAGTTTTTCGCTTGCCCGCCATAGCCTAAGACATGCCGCCTAGAGTTGTACCTCCCAACACCGAGTTCGAGGGGTCGTTTACCCGGGAGTAGCAAATTCCCCGACCAGCTCGACCCTCCGGAATGCCGCGACCAACTGCGGGGCATTATTCAATGGGAGCTCATAGGTTGTACCCCTGCCATCGATACGCAATGGAAAGGCGTCCCCAGTTCGTCGGGAAGGCCACGGTCGATAGGTGTCCATGCTCGGACTACCCCTTACATTTGCAGGACCCAAACTATGGCGAGACAAACTACTACGCTACGCCCCGTGCCCACTTTGGGGTAATGTGGTTGCACTGTCTTTCAGTCCGGGTGAGTACTTAGGCGCTAAAGTTTTCGAAAGCATTTTCTTTTCTCCACTTGCCTCCATCAAAATCTCCTTTTCATAAACATTTTTCATTGAATAGACTCACACTTGGGCAGGGCAACCCCATACCAAGGTTTTCGAAAAACTTCTTTTCGGGAAAACATTTTCGTAACCATTTTTCCAGGGCTCCCAACCTATAGTCCAATTCTTCTTCAAAAAATGGCGACAAGGATGACAAGGTGATAAGCACCAGGTCACTGATAGAGAGGTGTTCAGTAGGTATCAACGAGGGCTGCACCCTAATGGTGGATTAATAAATCTCCGGGTGGCACTAACCACCGACAAAATAAATATAGAAGACATGCACTTCTTGTAAAACTTGTAATAATGCAAGAACAAGATATATAGGATCAGAGATGCATCAAGAGGTGGCTTGCCTTGCTCAGCAAAGTGTCCCTGGTCTTCTTCTTCAAATCCCCCAAAGTCACCTCCTCCTTCGTCTCCGGCGGCGTTCGAATCTAACATCGCGCAAATAAAAGAAACACACCATACAAATCAACAAACTATCTCCAGAATAATGCACACAAAAATCTGATAAAATCACAGTAGATAGAGGTTGACAAATGCAAACTACTGAAAGTGGTTTCACCCATTTTTGATTTTTAAAACAAAAGATATGATTTTTGCAATTCCAGAATTGACTTAAGAACCAATTAAATGACCTAAATCTTTCACGGAAGTCACAAAAATGCATGCAGCATACCTACAGAAAGCTATTGACATGTAGAACACACCTGCACAAGAATCATATGCAAATAAAATTTCTACTGTCCTAAATAATTTAATCAAGACAGAAACCAGAGCACTCCAAATCTTAAACCAACACTAACCAGAGCATCTCCAACCAAAACAAAGCATACCCCTGGATAGCTAAGAACAAATGTGAACTAACCCCACTGGATTGACATTTTTCTGATTTGTAAATGATTTTATAAAAATCAAATACTGAAAAGATATACTGTTTTAGTAATTAAAACCTTGGAATTAAACTATAACTCTTAAAAATATTTCCTTTGGCACAAAATTACCCTATAGATATATCTACTAGCAGCACTTGGGTTTGACTCAAAACCTATTTTAGTTTTCAAACTAAAAATCATTTTCTGGCTCTCTGGACAAATCTTGTTTGCTAAAACAATTCAAATCCAGGAAGCTTCTGCATGTGGGACTAGTGCCAAAATGAAGCTATTTACATACACTTCACAACAAAATTGACCTCATGCAGAAAGGTTGCATAAATATCACACACCAAATAAATTACACAATCAGATACTCTTTAGGTTTTCAATTAACAGTTCATTTTTACAGCACAATTTCACATGCATGCAATTGTATGTGGTTAAGAAAACATCTGTGAGCATGTAGGAACTTGAATCAACTCATTTGGTCAATCGATGGATTTTTGGTGATTTAATTCCTGAGCAGGGATTTACTGGCTGATTAAATAGAGAGAAAATGAAAAAGGGAAACGGGCCGGGTTCGTGACGGCACGGCCCAGATCGACAGAGATCTGCCGCGGGGCGGCCCAGCTCCATCCGCGGGCGCGCGGGAAGCTGCGGTTTAAACCGCGGGGGCGTGGCCGTCCGCGTCAGCGCGCGGGACCCGCGAAGAACGGCATGCAGCCGTTGGATCTGATCCAACGGTGCATGCACCGTCTTCCTCGACCGGACAGGGACGGCGACGGGAGGAAAAAGGCGCAGGAAACCCTAGCGGTTTCCGGAGCCTCGCATGCTCACCTCGGGAGGCAGAAACCGTCGGGGAAGGGTGCGTTGGACGCGGTGGAGCCGGCTCTTCCGAACGATGGTGGTGGCGATGAAAACAGCGCCGGTCGAGATGGTTGACGTCGACGGCGCCGGTTTCGCTGCTCGTCACGGCGGCGGCTACAGGGATCCCTGGAAGGTGAGATAGAGCGCGTTAGAGCGAGAGGACAGAGGAGTTTCCAGGGAGCAAGGAGGGGATGAAAACGGCGGAGTTTTTCCGCGTCGGCAACCTTCACCGGCTTGCAGCACGGCGAACAATGGCGCGGCCAGTAGGGAGGAGAGGAGTCCCTCTCCTCAAGGGAGGTGGTATGGAGGTGGAATGGGGTTCTGGTGGCGAGGGAGTTGAGCAAGAGGAGGTCTGTGCCAATATATACGGGAACGGCCGGTGTACGGTGCACTCGGTCCGGCGAGGAAGAAAAGAGGAGGCGGCGGCTGCTTACTGGACGAACGGGGCGGCGTGGATACGTGTCTGCGACTCTGGTGAAGATTTTGGAGGGAGGTGGGCGTCGGTGGCGTGAACGGTGGGCGTGCACGGTCGCGTTCAGTCTCGCCTGCCAGCTGTTCGACGGAACTACTGAGCATGTCGACGACGGGGCGTGCAGGGGGATGGGAGAGGACGGCGTGGAGTCTGTCTCTGGGGTCCGTGGGCTTGCTGTCGTGCCATCTCCGTCGTCCAATGTTCACCAACGCGAGAGGGTGGGGTGGCCACCGTGGCCATGCCAACACCGACGTGCGCGGTGACTACTGGTGGGTGTCGCGGTGAGTCAAGGGAACGGAGCATGCGCGAGCGTGTCTGAGAGAGAGGGAGGGTGCAGGGAGGAGTTGACAGCATGCTGGCCTCCTGTGCACGCTCGGCAGAGAGAAGAGATGTGGCCATTGTCTCCATGTGGTGACCAAGGTCGAGACAAGACGGAAGAGGAGGTCTAGGTGGCTAGGGAAGGGGGACAGGAGAGAAATGCAGGTGTGCTGCCTTCAGAGGTTGTCCTCATGCACTTGGAGGGAGGCCAGAAGTGGTATGACTACACAAACTAGCCGGCCACTTCTTCTCTCCCATCTCTCTCTTGCATACAAGATGACAAAAGCATGCACACACACATGTGATCGTGGTGTGGAGGGTGAGAGAGCTGAGAGAGTAGAGAGAGATGAGATGGGTCACTTTGTTGTCTACTAGCCGGTGGGTTTGGAGGGTGGAGAGAAAGAAAAGTAGAAAAAGACATACAAGGAAATGGTGGGATGGAATGGCCGGCATGGTCCTCCTCCTTCTCTTTAATAGTTTAGAAAAAAAAAATATGGAACAAGCCACAAGGATGTGATCCCAAAACAATCCAGGGTATTAAAAGTCAATTGGTGTACTAGCTTGAGAAAAAAAAGAAAGAAAGAAAAAAAAAGTATTAACTTAGAGAAATGAAGGAATAGATATGAGAGAGGGAAATTTGAAAAAGGACATGATCTTGGAAAAATCACATGTGAGCATGATCACATGCACAAGGGTGTTTGGGCAGATTTTAGACCCTTAACTAAGAAGAAAAGAAAATCACAAGATAAAAAGAGTGGCTAGGGTTTTAGGGATTCACACACAAACACAATTTTTCACAAGCAACAACATACAAATTCTAACATGCAAGGGCATGGTTAACTATATGCCTGAAATTTTTAAAGATAGAAAAAGTTTTTGTTGGCCCAAAAATTTGTATTCCAAAGTTTTAAGCAAGGCACAAAAGTTGGGTTGTTACAAAAAACATGTGTTTTTGCGATGCCTCTCAAACCAAGTATCGGTGGTTACGGTAGCTGGAAATTATCCCGGGAACTGGAAAATGTGCACTATAGCCAATAAAATGGGAAAAAACATGAAAACTGTGAGCTATAGCTTGATGACCCAACGAGGAGCAGAAGGTGTTGGCAAGCAGTTTCGATGAAGGATTCACTGTAAATGCTCATAGAAAAGTATTCAGGGGGTTTTGATATAGCAGATGAATAAAGTACAAGTAAGTAAAATGTGAGAGTAATAATTGCAGCGAGTGGCCCAATCCTTTTTAGCACAAAGGACAAGCCGGTTTGTTTACTTATAATGACCAAACGTTCTTGAGGACACATGGGAATTTAGTCTAGTGCTTTCGCTTCATATAGCTGATTAATCTTCATTGTTTTGATAAGTGTTGTGTGGGTGAACCTATGCTAATGCACCGCCCTTCCTAGGACTAATACATACTTGTGATTATACACCTTGCAAGCATCCGCAACTACAAGAAAGTAATTAAGATAAATCTCACCACAGCCTTAAACTCTGAGATTCTGCTATCCATCTTGCATCGATATACCAACGGGGGTTCAGGTTTCTGTCAGTCCGGCAACCCCGCAATTAGCAAACGAATACAAGATGTATTCCCCTAGGCCCATAAAGGTGAAGTATCATGTAGTCGACGTTCACATGACACCACTAGAAGAATAACACCACAACTTAAAGATCATAACATTGAATATTACCGAACATAATTCACTACTAACATTTAGACTTCACCCATGTCCTCAAGAACTAAACGAACTACTCATGAGACATCATATGGAACATGATCAGAGGTGATATGATGATGAATAACAATCTGAACATAAACCTTGGTTCAATGGTTTCACTCAATAGCATCAATAACAAGTAGTAATCAATACAGGGATAGTTTCCCCTACCAAACAATCAAGATTCAACCCTAGATGTTGAAGCGGTGACGAGGTGCAGCGGTGGAGATGGCGGTGATGATGATGGACATGATGGTGATGATGATCCCAATGATGTCCAGCTCGATGACGGTGACGATGGCGTCGATTTCTCCCTCCCGGGAGGGAATTTCCCCGGCGGATTTCAGCTGCTCGGGAGAGCTCTTTTCTCTCTGGTGTTTTCCGCCCCGCAGAGGCGGCTGTGTCTCTTCGCGATTATTCTCTGGAGCTTAGGTTTTCGGGACGAAGAAGTACTCGAAGGAGAGGAGGCCAGAGGGGGCTGTGGGCCCCCTCCCCGCAAGGCGGCGCGGCCAGGCCTGGGCCAGCGCCGGCCTATGGGGGGCCCATGGCGGCCCTCCTCGGCTCCTCCTTTTGGCTCTCTCCGTCTTCTGGAAAAATAAGATTTTCCGTGTAATTTCCGTCAATTGCTGATCTTCTGAAATATTGCATTCTGACGGTGCTTTTTCCAGCTGAATCCTGACTCCGTTGCGCGATTCTCCAATAATCATGAAACATGCAAAATAGATGAAATAACATAAGTATCATCTCTAAATATGAAATATATCAATGAATAACGGTAAATTATGATATAAAATAGTGATGCAAAATGGACGTATCAACTCCCCCCAAGCTTAGACTTCGCTTGTCCCCAATCGAAACTGAACTCAGTAAAAAAGACCACATGTTTATGGAGTGAAGAGTCGATAAATAAAATGCGGACAAGAAGCATCATATTAATTCACACAAGACATTCTAGTAAACAACTTCCTCATATAATTCAACTTGAAACAAGTAGAAGGAGATCACAAATAAAGGTGCATAGGAAATCATAATTGGTGATGGCAAACTTCGTTCTTGGTCAGAGAACAGTTAACAGATTGTACTTATCTATTGAGCACCGCTCTTATATTAAAGCTTATAATAAAACTTGCATACGCAATCATAATAATCCCCTCATAATCGTCGATAACCTTCAAAGCTATATTCATTCAGATAAAACTTGTACTGAACAAGGAAGAATAAAAGGCATGATTAAGTAGATCACAATATAGATGGTTGGATCAAAACAACTCAATTGCTTGCTTAAGATGGAGGGAAATAGGTTTACTGACTCAACATGAAAGTAAAAGAAGGGCCCTTCGCAGAGGGAAGCAGGGATTAAATCATGTGCTAGAGCTTTTCAAGTTTTGAAATCCTACAGAGAGCATAAAAGTAAAGTTTTGAGAGGTGTTTGTTGTTGTCAATGAATGGTAGTGGGTACTCCAACCCCCTTGCCAAACAGACTTCCAAAGAGCGGCTCCCATGAAGGACGTTATCTCTACCAGCAAGGAAGATCATCCCTCTTCTCTTTTGTTTACACATGTACTTTAGTTTATTTAAGGATGACACTCCTCCCAACCTTTGCTTTCTCAAGCCATGGCTAACCGAATCCTCGGGTGCCTTCCATCATTTCACATACCATGGTGTTGGAGATATGTCCAAGAGGCAATATTAAAAGTGGTTATTATATATCTTTATGTTTATGATAAATGTTTATATACCATGCTATAATTGTATTAACCGAAACATTGATACATGTGTGATATGTAAACAACAAAGAGTCCCTAGTATGCCTCTTAACGCCAATTAAGCGTAGCATAAGATCACGTCATTAAGTTATTTGCTATAAGCTTTCGATACATAGTTACCTAGTCCTTTCGACCATGAGATCATGTAAATCACTTATACCGGAAAGGTACTTTGATTACATCAAACGCCACTTGCGTAAATGGGTGGTTATAAAGGTGGGATTAAGTATCCGGAAAGTATGAGTTGAGGCATATGGATCAACGGTGGGATTTGTCCATCACGATGACGGATAGATATACTCCGGGCCCTCTCGGTGGAATGTCGTCTAATGTCTTGCAAGCATATGAATAAGTTCATAAGAGACCACATACCACGGTACGAGTAAAGAGTACTTGTCAGGAGACGAGGTTGAACAAGGTATAGAGTGATACGGATGATCAAACCTCGGACAAGTAAAATATCGCGTGACAAAGGGAATTGGTATCGTATGTGAATGGTTCATTCGATCACTAAGTCATTGTTGAATATGTGGGAGCCATTATGGATCTCCAGATCCCGCTATTGGTTATTGGTCGGAGAGAGTACTCAACCATGTCCACATAATTCACGAACCGTAGGGTGACACGCTTAAGGTTTGATGTTGAAATGGTAGAACTTGAATATGGAATGGAGTTCGAAGATTTGTTCGAAGTCCCGGATGAGATCCCGGACATCACGAGGAGTTCCGGAATGGTCCGGAGAATAAGATTCATATATAGGAAGTCATTTTATAAGTTTGAAAATGATCCGGTGCATTTATGGAAGGTTCTAGAAGGTTCTAGAATATTCCGGAAGAAAGTCACTTTGGAAGGCGGAGTCCCGAAGGGACTCACCACCATGGCCGGCCAACCCTAGGGGGTGGAGTCCCGGGTGGACTCCACCTAAGGTGGCCGGCCACCCCTCCCAAGGGAAGGTGGGAATCCCACCTCTAGTGGGAGTCCTAGCTTGGGTAGGTTTCATGTCATATGGAAGGTTTTGGTGTGGGGTCTTATTCGAAGACTTGTAGACCAACTCTTGGGTGTTCCACCTATATAATGAGGGCCAAGGGGAGGGGGCCGGCCAACCCCAACACCACAAGGTGGCCGCACCCCTTAAGTGGTCGGCGCCCCCCTCTCCCCAAACCCTAGCCGCCCCACTCCTCCTTCTCTCCCGCACGCTTAGCGAAGCTCCGCCGGAGTTCTCCACCACCACCGCCACCACGCCGTCGTGCTGCCGGATTCAAGAGGAGCTACTACTTCCGCTGCCCGCTGGAACGGGGAGGTGGACGTCGTCTTCATCAACACCGAACGTGTGACCGAGTACGGAGGTGCTGCCCGTTCGTGGCGCCGTGATCAAGATCTTCTACGCGCTTTTGCAAGCGGCAAGTGAACGTCTACCGCAGCAACAAGAGCCTCATCTTGTAGGCTTTGGAAATCTTCAAGGGTGAGTCTCGATCATCCTCTCGTTGCTACCGTCTTCTAGATTGCATCTTGGCTTGGATTGCGTGTTCGCGGTAGGAAATTTTTTGTTTTCTATGCAACGAATCCCTACAGTGGTATCAGAGCCGTGTCTATGCATAGATGGTTGCACGAGTAGAACACAATGGTTTTGTGGGAGTTGATTCTTATGTTGTCTTTAGTTTGAGTACATTGCATCTTTGTGGCATAGTGGGATGAAGCGGCTCGGGCTAACTTTACATGACCGCGTTCATGAGATTTGCTCCACGCTCAACATGCAACTTGTATTGCATAAGTGGCTTTGCGGGTGTCTGTCTCTCCTACTATAGTGAAGATTCAATTTACTCTTCTATTGACAACACTAGTATCACCGTTGTGGTTCATGTTCGTAGGTAGATTAGATCTTACTCGAAAACCCTAAACCACGTAAAATATGCAAACCAAATTAGAGACGTCTAACTTGTTTTTGCAGGGTTTGGTGATGTGATATGGCCATAATGTGATGATGAATATGTACGAGATGATCATTATTGTATTGTGGCAACCGGCTGGAGCCTTATGGTTGTATTTAAATTTCATGTTGAGTAGTATTTCAAAGAAGTTGTAATAGTTGCTACATGGAGAACAATCATGAAGACGGCGCCATTGACCTTGACGCTACGCCGACGATGATGGAGATCATGCCCGTTGATGATGGAGATCATGTCCGTGCTTTGGAGATGAAGATCAAAGGCGCAAAGACAAAGGGGCCATATCATATCACATATGAACTGCATGTGATGTTAATCCTTTTATGCATCTTATTTTGCTTAAATCGCGACGGTAGCATTATAAGATGATCCCTCTCACTAAAATATCAAGATAATAAAGTGTTCATCCTTAGTAGCACCGTTGCCAAGACTTGTCGTTTCGAAGCATCTCGTGATGATCGGGTGTGATAGAATCAACAAGTGCATACAACGGGTGCAAGCCAGTTTTGCACATGCGGATACTAAGGTGGCCTTGACGAGCCTAGCATGTACAGACATGGTCTCGGAACACGTGATACCGAAAGGTAGAGCATGAATCATATGATTGATATGATGAACACTTTGAGTGTTCGCCATTGAAATTACACCGTGTCTCGTGATGATCGGACTTAGGTGTGGCGGATTTGGTTCATGTGATCACTAAGACAATGCGAGGGATATTGTTTTGAGTGGGAGTTCACCTAGATTTTTTAATTATACTGAATTAAAATTTGAACTCAATTTGTCATAAACTTAGTCTAAACTATTGCAAATATATGTTGTAGATATGGCGTCCCCAATCAATTTTAACCAGTTCCTAGAGAAAGAAAAGCTTAAGAGCAACGGTAGCAACTTCACCGACTGGTTCCGTCATGTGAGGATTTTCCTCAATGGTGGAAGCCTGCAATATGTGCTTGATGCACCGCTAGGTGACCCTCCTGCAGAAACTGAAACCGATGAAGTAAAGAATGTTTACGAGACTCGCAAAACTCGGTACTCTCAAGTTCAGTGTGCCATCTTATGCAGTCTGGAAGCCGATGTTCAAAAACGTTTTGAGCACCACGATCCTCATGAGTTGGTCAATGAGCTGAAAGCTATCTTTGAAACTCATGCGGCCGTGGAATGCTATGAAGCATCGAAACACTTCTTCAGCTGCATGATGGAAGAAGGCAGCTCCGTTAGTGAGCACATGCTCGCCATGACCGGGCATGCGAAGAAACTCAGTGATCTGGGAATAGTGATTCTGTTTCGGTCAGAAACCCACCGGCGAGCAACGACGGGCAACACAGTAGAGCCGGGAGGCTCCCAGAGCTGCGGCTGGCCCTGGTCCCTCGAGCGACGGCCCGCAAAGCCTCGGCACGCACGTCCGATGCTGGTGCAAGGGCGTGCCACCTCACCTATACTTGGTCAGGAAGGTGATGGATTTGCTTCGCTTAGTTTCCTGCATGGCATACACGTAAACATTAAATACGAGCCTCGATCGCCTCTCAGGTTGTCCTGTGAATCGGCTCAAGGAGCCGATCCACCCATGGTTCATATGAGGTCTACGATCACTTGGTGGTCCTGCTTGATCAATATAAAGCTAAAACGACCTACGACGATTTAGGGTTTTCACCACATAATCGGAACATCCTACGCGTGATTGAGCCTGGCAGCCACGCACGGTGATAATAAACCAACCCTAAACAAGGCCTAAAAACCAACACGACGTTGATCCCCGGAACATCTTATCTAGGGCTAGCAAACTACATCCTACGTGCTACTGGATCCTTCAACCCGTTTGCAAGGCCTAACTATGCAGATATTAAACTAATCCTTGAAGAACAAGGAGCAATCATAACGGATTGGATCTACTAAATAATGATCAAGCGAGGTGCCGCCCTTACACCTAAGATAGGTGTAAGGGCGGCTAGACGTCTAAGGGTTGCATGGACGAAAGCATATGATACGATGAAACAATGCTAACCCTAACACATCTATGATAACTACGCTGCTCGCCATCAACAAGGCTTCAGCACGAGCAACGCATGAACAACGAATAAACGTATACTGCCTAGATCGCAAGATGCGATCTAGGCAGCATGATGTGTACCCGGAAGAAACCCTCGAAACAAGGGGTTGGCGATGCGCCTAGATTGGTTTGTGATGAACGTGATTGTTGTCTTTCTCAATAACCCTAGATACATATTTATAGTCCGTAGACTTTCTAACGTGGGAATAATCCCAACCGTACACGAGCCAAATTCTATCTAACCGACACGTAACCTACTATATTTACAGATACACGGGCAAACTAGCCCAAACTTTGTATACAAGGCCGATTCATGTATTTCTTCCATGTATATTCTTCAAGCCCATCTTAATCGCGGCCCACCTCTGATCCGGTCAAATTCTGGTGATAACAGATTCCTAACGAACTGGGGATTAATCGTGTCCTTCAATCACTGCCACCTAGTTACAAGAACTTTGTGATGAACTACAATATGCAGAACATGAACAAAGAGTTACCTGAACTTTTCGCCATGCTGGAATCTGCTGAGATTGAGATCAAGAAAGAGCACCAAGTGTTGATGGTCAACAAGACCACCAGTTTCAAGAAACAGGTCAAGTCTAAGGGAAAATTCAAGAAGGGTGGCAAGAAAGCTGCCACGCCTCCTATGAAACCTAAGAGCTGGCCCTAAGCCCGATGCTTGAGTGCTATTACTGCAAGGAGAAGGGACCACTGGAAGCGTAATTTCTCCAAGTATTTGGCGGATCTGAAGAGCGGCCTTGTCAAGAAGAAGAAAGAAGGTATATCTGATATACATGTTATAGATGTTTATCTTACTGGTTCTCGTACTAGTACCTGAGTATTTGATACTGGTTCGGTTGCTCATATTTGTAACTCGAAACAGGAACTAAAGAATAAACGAAGACTACTGAAAGATGAAGTGACGATGCGCGTTGGAAATGGATCCAAAGTCGATGTGATCGCTGTCGGCACACTTCCTCTACATCTACCTTCGGGATTAGTTTTAAGCCTAAATAATTGTTATTTTGTACCCGCGTTGAGCATGAACATTATATCTGGATCTTGTTTAATGCAAGACGGTTATTCATTCAAGTCTGAGAATAATGGTTGTTCTATTTTTATGAATAATATCTTTTATGGTCGAGCACTTGAAAAGAATGGCTTAGTTCTGTTAGATCTCGATAGTAGTGATACACATATACATAACATTGATGCTAAACGAATTAAATTGAATGATAATTCTACATATATGTGGCACTATCGTCTTGGTCATATTGGAGTGAAACGCATGAAGAAACTCCATACCGATGGATTACTTGAATCACTTGACTTTGAGTCACTTGATAGATGCGAAGCATGTCTGATGGGAAAAATAACTAAGACTCCATTTTCTGGTATTATGGAGCGAGCTACTGACTTATTGGAAATCATACATACCGATGTGTGTGGACCAATGAGTGTAGCATCGCGCGGTGGTTATCGTTATGTTCTAACCTTCACATATGATCTGAGTAGATATGGGTATATCTATTTCATGAAACATAAATCCGAAACTTTCGAGAAGTTTAAGGAATTCCAAAGTGAAGTAGAAAATCAACGTAACAAGAAGATTAAATTTCTACGATCTGATCGTGGAGGTGAATAACTGAGTTATGAGTTTGGCATGCATTTAAAGAAATGCGGAATACTTTCAAAATTGACACCGCCAGGAACACCTCAACGAAACGGTGTGTCCGAACGTCGTAATCGAACTCTCTTAGATATGGTTCGTTCTATGATGTCTCTTACTGATTTACCTTTATCATTTTGGAGTTATGCATTAGAGACAACCGCATTCACTTTAAATAGAGCACCATCAAAATCCGTTGAAACGACACCGTATGAATTATGGTTTAATAAGAAACCTAAGTCTGTCGTTCCTTAAAGTTTGCGGTTGCGAAGCCTATGTAAAAAGTTACAACCGGACAAGCTAGAACCCAAAGCGGAGAAATGCGTCTTCATAGGATACCCTAAGGAAACTATAGGGTACACTTTCTATCACAAATCCGAAGGCAAAATCTTTGTTGCTAAGAACGGAACCTTTCTTGAGAAAGAATTTCTCACTAAAGAAGTGATCTGGAAGAAAAGTAGAACTCGATGAGATTAATGAATCTTCACTTGTTGATCGGAGTAGCGCGAGTACCGGAAGTTGTTCTGTGCCGCCTACACCGGCAACGAGAGGAAGCTAATGATAATGATCATGAAACTTCGAACGAGGAAACTGTCGAACCTCGCAGATCGACAAGGGAACGTGCCACTCTGATTGGTATGATCCTTGTCTAAATGTCATGATTGTGGACAACAATGATGAGGACCCTGCGACGTATGAAGAAGCGATGATGAGCCCAGATTCCAACAAATGGCAAGAAGCCATGAAATACGAAATGGGATCCATGTATGATAACAAAGTATGGACTTTGGTAGACTTACATGATAGCCGCAAGGCTGTCGAGAATAAATGGATCTTCAAGAGAAAAACAGATGCTGATGGTAATATTACTGTCTATAAAGCTCGACTTGTCGCAAAGGGTTTCCGAAAAATTCAAGGTGTTGACTACGATGAGACTTTCTCACCTGTAGCGAAGCTAAAATCTGTGAGTATATTGTTAGCAATAGCTACATTTTTCGATTATGAGATTTGGCAGATGGATGTCAAAACGGCGTTCCTTAATGGAGACATTGAGGAAGAGTTGTATATGGTACAACCCAAAGGTTTTGTCGATCCTAAAAATGTTGACAAAGTATGCAAACTTCAGCGTTCAATTTATGGACTGAAGCAAGCATCTAGAAGTTGGAGCCGACGCTTTGATAAGGTGATCAAAGACTTCGGATTTATACAGTGTCATGGAGAGGCCTGTATTTACAAGAAGTGAGTGGGAGCTCTGTAGCATTCACGATATTATATGTAGATGACATATTACTGATTGGGAATGATATAGAACTATTAAGCGATGTAAAAGGTTATTTGAATAATAGTTTTTCAATGAAAGACCTTGGTGAAGCATCGTATATATTAGGCATCAAGATTTATAGAGATAGATCAAGACGCCTAATAGGGCTATCGTAGAGTACATACCTAGACAAGATTCTAAAGAAGTTTAGAATGAACGAAAGTAAGAAAGGATTCTTACCTATGTTACCAGGCAAGGTCTTGAGTAAGACTCAAGGTCCGGCTACGGCGAGAAGAAAGAGAAAGGATGAGTCGGATCCCCTATGCTTCGGCGATGGGCTCTATCATGTATGCCATGCTATGTACAAGACCGGATATAGCACATGCTGTTAGTTTGACTAGCGAGATATCAAAGTGATCCGGGGAATGGAACAACTGGACAGCGGTCAAGAATATCCCGAAGTACTTGAAAAGAACTAAGGATATGTTTCTTTGTTATGGAGGTGACCAAGAGCTCGTTGTAACAAGTTACACCGATGCAAGTTGGAACACCGATCCTGATGACTCTAAGTCACGGTGCGGGTACGTGTTTATATTGAATGGTGCTTGCGATAGAGCTGGGCAAGCTCGAAGCACTCGCACGGTGGCGAAGTCTTCAACAGAATCGGACTACATAGCGGCTCGGAAGCTTCATCGGAAGCGGTATGGATGAAGAGGTTCATTGTAGAGCTCGGTGTGGTTCCTAGTGCATTGGACCCACTAGTCATCTCTCGTGACAACATGGGTGCCATCGCTAATGCACAAGAACCAAGGTCACACAAGAGGTCGAAGCATATCAAGCTGCGTTATCATTCGATTCGCGAGTACATCGAAGATGGAGAAGTAAAGATTTGCAAAGAACACACTGATCTAAATGTAGCAGATCCGTTGACTAAAGCTCTCCCTAGGGCAAAGCATGACCAACACCAGAATGCCATGGGTGTTAGGTACCTTACAAAGTAATCTAGATTATTGACTCTAGTGCAAGTGGGAGGCTGTTGGAGATATGCCCAAGAGGCAATAATAAAAGTGGTTATTATATATCTTTATGTTTATGATAAATGTTTATATACCATGCTATAATTGTATTAACAGAAACATTGATACATGTGTGATATGTAAACAACAAAGAGTCCCTAGTATGCCTCTTAACTAGCTTGTTGATTAATAGATGATTAGTTTCATAATCATGAACATTGGATGTTATTAATAACAAGGTTATATCATTATATGAATGATGTAATGGATACACCCAATTAAGCGTAGAATAAGATCACGTCATTAAGTTATTTGCTATAAGCTTTCGATACATAGTTACCTAGTCCTTTCGACCATGAGATCATGTAAATCACTTACACCGGAAAGGTACTTTGATTACATCAAATGCCACTACGTAAATGGGTGGTTATAAAGGTGGGATTAAGTATCCGGAAAGGATGAGTTGAGGCATATGGATCAACAGTGGGATTTGTCCATCCTGATGACGGATAGATATACTCTGGGCCCTCTCGGTGGAATGTCGTCTAATGTCTTGCAAGCATATGAATAAGTTCATAAGAGACCACATACCACGGTACGAGTAAAGAGTACTTGTCGGGAGACGAGGTTGAACAAGGTATAGAGTGATACGGAGTGATCAAACCTCGGACAAGTAAAATATCGCGTGACAAAGGGAATTGGTGTCGTATGTGAATGGTTCATTCGATCACTAAGTCATCGTTGAATATGTGGGAGCCATTATGGATCTCCAGATCCCGCTATTGGTTATTGGTCGGAGAGAGTACTCAACCATGTCCACATAAATCACGAACCGTAGGGTGACACACTTAAGGTTTGATGTTGAAATGGTAGAACATGAATATGGAATGGAGTTCGAAGATTTGTTCGAAGTCCCGGATGAGATCCCGGACATCACGAGGAGTTCCGGAATGGTCCGGAGAATAAGATTCATATATAGGAAGTCATTTTATAAGTTTGAAAATGATCCGGTGCATTTATGGAAGGTTCTAGAAGGTTCTAGAATATTCCGGAAGAAAGTCACTTTGGAAGGCGGAGTCCCGAAGGGACTCACCACCATGGCCGGCCAACCCTAGGGGTGGAGTCCCAGGTGGACTCCACCTAAGGTGGCCGGCCACCCTCCCAAGGGAAGGTGGGAATCCCACCTCTAGTGGGAGTCCTAGCTTGGGTAGGTTTCATGTCATATGGAAGGTTTTGGTTTGGGGTCTTATTCGAAGACTTGTAGACCAACTCTTGGGTGTTCCACCTATATAATGAGGGCCAAGGGGAGGGGGCCGGCCAACCCCAACAACTCAAGGTGGCCGCACCCCTTAAGTGGCCGGCGCCCCCCTCTCCCCAAACCCTAGCCGCCCCACTCCTCCTTTTCTCCCGCACGCTTAGCGAAGCTCCGCCGGAGTTCTCCACCACCACCGCCACCACGCCGTCGTGCTGCCGGATTCAAGAGGAGCTACTACTTCCGCTGCCCGCTGGAACGGGGAGGTGGACGTCGTCTTCATCAACACCGAACGTGTGACCGAGTACGGAGAGTCGCTGCCCGTTCGTGGCGCCGTGATCAAGATCTTCTACGCGCTTTTGCAAGCGGCAAGTGAACGTCTACCGCAGCAACAAGAGCCTAATCTTGTAGGCTTTGGAAATCTTCAAGGGTGAGTCTCGATCATCCCCTCGTTGTTACCGTCTTCTAGATTGCATCTTGGCTTGGATTGTGTGTTCGCGGTAGGAAATTTTTTTGTTTTCTATGCAACGAATCCCTACACATGGAGGAGTGTCTATTGCAAAATTAAGTTGCTTACTGATGAATCAGGGCAAAACATGTGAAGAGAGTTATTAATGAAAGTTAATTAATTGGGGCTGGGAACCCCGTTGCCAGCTCTTTTGCAAAATTATAGGACAAGTGGATGAAGCCACTAGTCCATTAGTGAAAGTTGCACAACAAGATTGAAAGATAAAACACCACATACTTCCTCATGAGCTATAAAACATTGACACAAATAAGAGGTAATAACTTTTGAATTGTTTAAAGGTAGCACATGAAGTATTTACTTGGAATGGCAGGGAAATACCACATAGTAGGTAGTTATGGTGGACACCGATGGCATAGGTTTGGTTTAAGGGTTTGGATGCACGAGAAGTATTCCCTCTCAGTACGGGTTTTTGGCTAGCAAGGTTGATTAGCAAGCATAAGAGTTGAGGTAAACAAACAAATATACATGTGATAGAAACAATCATGCATCTTCCTTATAAGCACAAACAATTTTAACTTCAGAATACTAACAAGAAAGATAATAACATATCTACATGTACTCCCTCTTTTCTACTTGAACTCAAAGTGTTGTTGCTATTGACCAATGCTAAGTTTGCCAAAACCAAATAGATTTACTCAATGCTCCCAAAGTGATACCAATACTAACAACAAGATCAATCATATAATAGAGATTGCAAACTAAAATAAGATGTGCAATATGTAAATGATAAGACTTCTCATTAATATTCCATATCGATAACTCACACCAAGGGATACATAGATAACTAACTAAAGAGAGATACTTCCATACCGCAACACATCTTATATATATGATAACTTCCCTACTCATGATATGACACTACTTGATAATAAAAAGATAAAAGATAGTGATGATGTGATACCGCGGCTGACGTGGGCATAACCCTTCGGGTACTCGACATTGCCATACCCGGTGCAAACTATGAAGCTGGACCAACACAAGGACTCGACAAGCTGAACCTGCACGTGCCTCAACTTGGACTACAAGGAAAGAAGACTCCAACACGAATCCTACTAGGACTCTTGTAAACCCTAGTTTGGCTGATATATAAAACCAGGCAGGGGCACCCCTTAGGGACACGCATAAACAGAAACATAATCATAGGGCGACACGCCTAGACATCACAACCCACAGATTAGAACTAGACTAGATTCAACAACTGCGCCTATGGCGGCCCACTGTACCCATATATTCATATAGTGGATTGCTAGCAGGATGTAGCGATCCTCCACCGTGGGGACGTGAACCTGGGTACGTTGTGTACCGCCTCGCTCCCGGAACCTCCGTCGTCGCCTTTCTCTAAAACCCAAGCCCCTCATGGTGGGCATTACCGAGAAACCGCCTCGTCAATTGGCACCGTCTGTGGGAAACGCGTCGACTGAATTTTGTCATCCGGGCGGGATCCGACAAGTTTATCATCAACAATATCAAACAATGTTTGAAGATTGGAAAAGACCAACACTCCAATCCAGTTAAAGTAGTGCAGCTGCCGAATCGTTGTAGCCGCTTCGCGGGGAGGCGTATGAGCGGAGAACGCCACGCTCATGATTGGTCATCTTAAAACAAGATTTGGAATCAAGACTGCTCCGTGAGAGCCACACCTGAAACAACTGGAAATTTCCTCACAGCCGAATCGTGTTGAAATTTGATTCATACCCGGCCCTCAACTCCCTGGTAGCCAGCTGCATCAAGCAAAGAAAGAAGGAAAAGCATCAAATCTAGCTGTAGGGAAAAAGAAAGAGAATTACAGTCAGGCCTAGGAAAAAGCAGACACTCCGAAGGCGATCTGTGTCATGCATGGATTTACCGGCCAACGAGTTAATCAACGTGTGCATCCAAGTGGAGTACTAAAGAAATCATGTGAACCCAAGAAGAAAAGTTATCAAGTGTTACTGCCCTACGGAAGGAACCGAGAAGATTGATCGATACTGTCTAGCTCGCTGCGTACGTACACGCGAGCGATCTCCGACGAGGATAACTAGTTAAGAGTATACTAGTCATCAACCCGTGCCCTGCACGGGCTAGGGATTTTTATTTTATCTCAATATGTATCGTGGAAACAGTCAAACTTTGAACATGATATATTAGTCTAGTTAGTTTTCATCTGCATCTTAATTATTTCTTTGGTTTTACCATCACGTTTATATTTATATGGAAGCGTCGTTTTGTTATCAAAAGCAGACACACAATCGTACTAATCACAAATAAATGTACGAATCTAAAATGAAGTGAAAACTGATGACTAAAATATCCATTGGCAACAGCAAATGTCATCTTATCCTCTCACTCTTTCATATATCGACTGCGAATAGGGAATCAACATTACAAACAAAGTATCATGATACTATGTAGTCTGATCCACCTACTCATTTGAACTCGGTTAGCTTCCATTCCTCGTCTTGTACAATTTTTCGGGTGTCATTTATCTAGAAAATCAAAAACAAAAAAATTGGTGAGAAGCATCTAAACTGATGATTGGCAAATTGTTACTATATAGCTAAACACAATATTGATAGGGTTGGTATATTGATAGATTGAAGAACATGCGTTTCTCATTGATGCCATCGTGAAAGGTTAAATTCAGTGACCAACAGATTAAGAGTCATGCAGATATATACTATCTGACCTGATTCCAAAACATGTTGTGGACCTACTCTGAGTTTGTTAGTTATTGTGGAGTTCCTCTGCTAGCTTGCATACCCCATACTTGCACTGGAGAGTAACTCCAGATAAAAATCTAGCATCTTTGAAACAAAGTGGACCAAAATAATTTGTGTTGCAACTACAATACCAACCAAGATGAGATAAAACTAATGTGTGAACAGTGGTTTCCAGAGCAAGCACAAATAAAAAAAAACTCGAAAGGTAAGAACTGGTGTCCAATCACTGGCCATAAAATTTTGATATTCAGAAGCACTGGACAATAATAATTTCATGATACCACTCAACATCCGATATTAATGTGTACTATCGTGGACTGATGGGACACTGGGAAGGATATGATATTAACAATGCCAGCAATGACCCATAGGAGGGAAACACAACACTTTTTCGCATGAAATGGAAATCGTAGAAGATCCCTGAAAATGGTCTTTACGATCAATTCTCCCACAGTTAAATTCCACCATCCTCAATATAGCCGTGCTCTAACATGCATTTCCAAAGAGAGTCAGCACATTGGTGGAAAGGAAAGATCACATCAGTAAAACTTGTTTCGAAGTTGAGTCAGTACATAGTTCCGCTAAACAATATGGAAAATGGCTGAGAAATGTACTACTTACACTTCTGAAGCGATCATGGGTGAGTGGACTTGTAGACAACCACGGCAAGAGGCGACAACTGCAGATGCGAGGAGTACCCCAGCCAAAGACCCACTCTCGCACATCCTCAGCCTCTTTGTTCCTCCTACCAGATTTTTCTTGGACCTTCCAAGCTCGCCTTGCCTGTTTTGACAGGACGATCTGATATTCTCAACTTAAGAGAATGAAGTGACCTCTTGTTACTAATAACGAAAATATATATCTAACTGAAACAGTATGACATTTTTAAGGACACTAAGCAAATACATGAGATTAGCCTTTAACTAAATACTGAGGGAGATAAAACCAACGGTTTAAGCTATTTATAAGATAACATGATGTATGGGTGTCGTCCTACATGGCTGCCTCGGCGCTATAGTGAAATGCCAGGAATACCTTTGATTACATTTGCATTGTATCTGGCAAAAGTACAAATCCGTCCAGAAAAAGGATGTCTCAACTTTTTATAAGTTAGCATGTATTCCTTTTTTAGGACGGAGGGGGTATTTTTACAGGGACATAGATGGGACCATAGAAACTTTATACCTACATAATATCAGAGAGATTAGTATTTAGTAATACACATAAGCAGTCCAGTTCACATGGTTTGTCATTTTGGCAAGTAGTTGATAAGGGTACAACTAAAGAGTACTACATAGTTGCATTGAACAATACGACCAATGAAATCTGAAAAACTAAATGTAGATATATATATATATGGAGGATTGAAATGGTAAAAAATGGAGACTTACATATCTAAGCCTAATTCTCTGAAAATTTCAATCTCATACATCAACGAAGAGATATGGAGAATTGGAATGAATGTAAAGCATGTGGATACCTAACCTGCTAACTGGAAAGCCGCATCATCCTCAATAACTTAATTTATGCATGTTCACATCCCTGCAAGATTTATACCGCTCGCTATAGGCTACATGTATGACTAATTAGTGCGATTTCAGATCCATCAAAAAAAAATCGTGCATAGCGCATAAAATCCATGTATACTAATTCTAATACTGATCCGTTCTTTTCATTGGCTTTAAATCTCAAACAACATGAATTTTTGAAAATTAGAGATTAGCTTACCTTAATCAGCAAGTAGAGGGCGCACGTTGTAGGCGGAAGGCTGAGCATACTTGTGATCGAAGGGATTGCGCCAAGTTCGGCCGTCGTTTCTGGCCGGCGAGCAATCAGAACCATGATATCAGAACCATGATGTGATTCTTCCATCTTTCCATCTGCACCAGCGCTGGGTCAGAACCTGGATGGCATCGCCCTCTCTTTATACATGGTTAATGCTATCGCTAGATGAAGGAAGCCGGTGCAGCCTCACCAAGACATCAGGCTGGGTACGTCTTATCATTTCATTAATAAAATTAAAAGACTCCAGGTTACATACGTCTTCTTGTTTTATTGTTACCTAACTAAATTATTCAAGAATCCAGGTGATACACGTTTCATTGTTTTTCCTCTCGTTGCATGGTACGCACAACTTGAGGTGAAACTATCGTACCAAATAAGTATTCCTCAGCTTGCATGTTGCTGGGTACGACCGACCATAGAGGGATTACTATTATTTTCCCTTTTGAGTACAATAATTAAGTTAACGTGTCTACGTTACGACTTTTGTGACATAAAAAATAATTAGTTTTTAACTAATCCTAGCCATTAATTATAGATCTGATTGTCCTAATTATTCTAATGATGTGGATTAACGTGGTGTCTCGTATGGTGCCTCCAATTAGTAAATATAAGATTGTACCGGCAAGACATCGGGCTGTACCCACAATCTGAAAGATTCTTTGGTTTCAACAGCTTCAATTACGGCGGAAGAAGTTTCGACTACTTCAGGTTTTTGCACGCAATATACGTGCAGATTGAAAAAAAAAAGCTTCGACTGTTTTACTCGGATGACCGTGCGCGCCGTCACACACTCGACATACTGGGGGCTTGCCTGTCTTGGACCCGACATTGCGGACTCGATATATTCGGGTGCTGGCCCGCTGCGGATTGGTCGTATCAACTACGTCTTCTTCATCAACCATGTTTGCAAGGCGCCGCACCGACTATCTTGGATGGCGCAATTACTTCGGCTGCGCCCGTCGCATGGACTATCTTGGATGGTGCAATTACTTCGGCTGCGCCTGCCGCAGCGCCACTCCCATCGGGAGCACCGGTTCGCTGGAATTACTCGGGGGCTCCTGGAATATCTCCGAACCATTGCGGTTACTTCCATCGGGAGCGTTGGTTCGCTGGAATTACTCGGGGACTCCTGAAATATCTTCAAACTGTTGCGGTTAGTCCCATCGGGAGCGCTGGTTCGCTGGAATTCAAGAAGATTTGAATACTATTACTCCCATCGGGAGCGCCGGTTCGCTGGAACCTAAGAAGATATGAAGACTATTACTCCCATCGGGAGCGCCGGTTCGCTGGAACCTAAGAAGATATGAAGACTATTACTCCCATCGGGAGCGCCGGTTCGCTGGAACCTAAGAAGATATGAAGACTATTACTCCCATCGGGAGCGCCGGTTCGCTGGAACCTAAGAAGATATGAAGACTCAAATTTTGAAGAATTGCAGTAATTCGGGACACCCGAACTACATCGTCAGGAACCTTGTTCGTATATTTCAATGAACATCGGTGCGATGGAAAATACGCCCAGGGATTTCACTCTAAAAAAGCCTCTGAAACTACGAGTGCTATGATGCAAAATCAACGGGGACCGTGCTCTTTTCCTTTGCTATAGATGCCTCAAAGAGTGCCGCAGATAGCAAGAATCATGAAACAATGGGGACCTTGCTCTTTTCCTTCGCTATAGATGCCTCAAAGAGTGTCGCAAATAGCAATGATCATGAAACAACGAAGACCTTGCTCTTTTCCTTCGCTATAGATGCCTCAAAGAGTGCCGCAAATAGCAAGGATCATGAAGCAACGGAGATCTTGCTCTTTTTCTTTGATATAGATGCCCCAAAGAGTGCCGCAGATAGCAAGGATCATGAAAAACGTACAAAAACGACCCACGTTCGGTACTTTACTTATGGAAGTATCAAAGAGCAACGGAGTCATCGGCAGAGCTAGTGCTTTCGATACATTCGGGAGCTGCTGTCAGAACATACTTCGGTTGAAAGCAAAGTTGCACATACAACGGGTTTAGCAAGACCTGCAACACGAGCTGATCACTCAAACAATTTGCTGACCAACGAATACACATACGCTTAAACGGGCAATTAAGATTTGCTCCTTCAAAATTTGCCAACGGCATTGACACGGTAAAAGTGCATATATATGTACCTACCGAAAAACTTACAAACAATGGCATCAACGATGCTCAAAGGTGCATTGAGAATTGACCCTTGAAATAAACAACAATGTGTCAACGACACCTAAAGAAAACTATAAACATCGAGTTGCTCGACTTGAGTCTACTCACGGTTGCAAGCATCAGTGCCCAGACTCGGGGGCTACTTCCATCGGGAGCGCTGGACACACACCCGATAAAATTATCGGCTCCTCTGGGCCATCATCCCAATCATCGGCTCCTCTGGGCCATCATCCCAATCATCGGCTCCTCTGGGCCATCATCCGAATCATCGGCTCCTCTGGGCCATCATCCAAATCATCGGCTCCTCTGGGCCATCATCCGAATCATCGGCTCCTCTGGGCCATCATCTGAATCATCGGCTCCTCCTGGGTATCATCCAAATCGTCGGCTCCTCTAGGCCATCATCCAAATCATCGGCTCCTCCTGGGTATCATCCGAATCATCGGCTCCTCCTGGGTATCATCCGAATCATCAGCTCCTCCTGGGTATCATCTGAATTATCGGTTCCTCCAGGATATCACCCAAATCATCAATTTCTCTATCTATGATATCATCAGAGTCATCAGCATCATGTTCTCAGAACTCGAAGACATGTACGGTATTTGTGTTGCGGTCAGAAACCCACCGGCGGGCAGCGACGGGCAACACCGTAGAGCCGGGAATCTCCCAGGACTGCGGCTGGCCCTGGTCCCTCCGAGCGATGGCCCGCAAAGCCTTCTGCGCACACGTCCGATGCTGATGCAAGGGCGTGCCACCTGACCTATACCTTGTCAGGAAGGTGTTGGATGATGCCTCGCTTAGTTTCCTGCATGGCATACACGTAAACGTTAAATACGAGCCTCGATCGGCTCTCGGGTTGTCTCGTGAATCGGCTCAAAGAGCCGATCCACCCATGATGCGTACGAGGTGTACGATCGGATGGTGGTCCTGCTTGATCAAGATAAAGCTGAAGCGACCTACTACGATTTGGGGTTTTCACCGCACAATCGGAACGTCCTACTCGTGATTGGGCCTCGCGACCGCGCACGGTGATCGTGAGCCGATCCTAGACGGGGCCTAAAAACCAACACGAGGTTGATCCTCGGAACGTCCTGTCTAGGGCTAGCAAACGACACCCTACACGCCGCTGGATCCTCCAACCCTTTGTAAGGCCTAACAATGCAGATATTAAACTAATCCTTGAAGAACAAGGAGCAATCATAACGGATCGGATCTACTAAACAATGATCAAGCGGGTGCCGCCCTTACACCCGTGACAGGCGTAAGGGCGGCTAGATGCCTAAGGGTTGCACGACGATAGCATATGATACGAAGAACAATGCTAACCCTAAAACATCTATGATAACTTCGTTGCTCGCCATCAAAAAGGCTTCAGTACGAGCAACGCATGGAAGACGAATAAACGTGTGCTGCCTAGATCGCAAGATGCGATCTAGGCAGCATGGTGCTTACCCGGAAGAAACCCTCGAGACGGGGGAGTTGGCAATGCGCCGAGATTGGTTTGTGGTGAACGTTGGTTGTTGTTTATTTCATAAACCCTAGGTACATATTTATAGTCTAGGGGACTTTCTAATTCAGGCGTGCACCTAACCGTGCACGGGTTAAACTCTAACTTCTAAACTAAGATGCGATCTACTATAATACAGATACACGGGCAATTTAGCCCAAACTTGGTACACAAGGCCGATTCATGTATTCCTTCTATGTATATTCTTCAAGCCTATCTCCAATCACGGCCCGCCTCTGATCCGGTCAAATTCTGGTGATAACACATGCCCCCCTGGTTTTGGAAATGACATTTCCAAAATCATTACGCTTTCCTTTCGTCGGGTCATGTCGTGGCAGAGCAGAACTGCCGCAGAATCTTCCATCACTTCACCTCGCCTCCTGGGCTTCTCTGCACGAATTGATAATTTCGGCATCACGCCCTCGAGAACCGTCATGGCATTAAATCTCCACTACACCCCCTTTATTTATCTGTGCCGAACGGTTCGCCACTTCATCCCCTTGCTCTGTTCTGTCCACCAGCGCCCAAAAACCCTCTTCCCCTGTAGCAATGTCTTCCTCTTCCTCTTCCCCCTCAGGCCTCCCCCTCCAATCTTCGCCGAAGATCAAGAATGAAGACGACCTCCACTCCGGGGCGAACCCCATCTCCTCCGACAAGGAGGAGAAAGAAGGAGAAGTAGAGAAGACAGAGGCCTCCCCCTCCGCCAGGCTCCCGCCGAAGAAGCGCTCCCGCATGTGGGCGGACAGCGAGGACGAGGATGATGACGAGGAAGGAGAAGAGGAGGAGGAGGATGATTCCTCCTCTTCCGCTGGGTACCCATCGACGAAGCGCTTCCGCGCTTGGGCGGACAGCGAGGATGATGATGATGACGAGGAAGAAGAAGCTCCGGCCGAAGGCTGGGGCAGCAGCGACGAGGAATTCTCCGGCAGTAGCACCGATGGCGACGCCGACGATGATGCTAGCGAGGATTAGTAATGTAGGGTTAGTAGTCCCTGAGCAATCGGCTCTTCTTTTGCTCTTCCTTGCTTGGGCAATCGGCTCTTCATTGTAAAATCCGCTCTTATTAATGAAGAAGACTTTTCCTTAACTTGATTTTGCCGATTTCCCTTCGTGCTGATTCTGCCGATTGTTAGTTAGCCAATGCTTAATGAGCCGATGGCAACGCATCGGTCTCTCATAATCCGTCCTTCATCTCTTCGACCACGGGGTGATCGCGAACTTGGTCAAAGCTCAATAAGCCGATGTCAGCGCATCAAGCCCTCATGATCTATCTTTCATCTTTTCGACCAATGAGTTTGAGTTCTGCCGGATCACCACCCTTGACGAAAATCGCGATGCAGGACTAGCCGATGGCCACCCAATCGGCTTTCAGAAACAGAGCATCCACCAGGCCAGCTGCCCCCCGAGTCTCAGTCAAGGCGAAACAGAGACGAGGACACGCAATCCAGACAAATGGACCTAGGCTCAATCATGCCTGAGAGAACTACCACGCAGAGCCGGCCAGAGCCGATCACCCCTCCTCCGTTGAAAGCCGATATTGCAGATGATCACACAACGGCTCAGAAATAGAACTCCTCTGACACGGAGCTGGAGGTCCTTATGTTTTGCACATGCCACTGGTAGATCCCATGAAATTTGTGCTAGAGTCGATGGCTATGCATCGGCTTTGTCCATTGCATATCATGCGAATTTTTTTTTTTTACGGGCCGATTTCTCTATCGGCCCCCAATATTTCACTGCACATGTATCGCACATGTCCATCTGATTAGGTGCCCCCCAAGCCGATTCTGCCAGGTGACTGCTGATATCGGCTCTGCGGTTAGCCAAGGCACTACGATGTGAACGTCGGCTCTGTTAGGAACAATGTAGATTTCTCCCAGCGCATCAGCCGACCCAAACCCATTGCCCATTGGATGAACGTTGCACCCAAGCAGAATGAATGGTGAGGATAATTTTGGCCGATTGCCGGAATTGGCCTCCACGTTACTTGCTCGATGAAGGTTTTTTCAATGTTCCTCCATAAATTCTTGGGGCCGATCACCTGGATCGGCATCGCCACGTTTGTCCATAGACGTTGCTCTTGTTACACGGTCAGACCGGTGGATAAAACCAGCCTAACCCCGTCCTTTGTCACGTCGATGCGCTCGCAGTCGTCCAAATTGATGCCTGAGAGTGGCTCTTGGCCTGATGTCTCCCAAACGTTCATGCCGGCCGTTGAAATCTCGGCTGAATCATCTGCGTGGACGACTTCCACTTCATCTCCATCCCACTGTATTAGGCATTGGTGCATCGTGGATGGGATGCAACGAGTTGGCGTGGATCCAATCTCTCCCTAGTAAGACAGGCATAGGAGCTCTTGCTTGTCGACAATAAAGAATGTCGTAGGGACGAGTTTTCCTTCCTATGGTCGGATCCACGTTCGAACACCTTGTGCGTCGGATGCTTGGCCGTTGAAATCGCTCGGTGTCACATTGGTCTTGATCAGATCCGAGCTAGAGCGTCCCAACCGACGTAGCATGGAGTATGGCATAATGTTAACTGCCGCTCCGGTGTCTACCAACATCTTGTTGACAGGCTGCCCATTGATGTAACCTCGCAAGTACAGGGCCTTCAGATGCCTGTAGCTTCTCTCTCGTGGCTTCTCGAAGATGACCGGCCGTGGGCCGCAGTCGAGTTGTGCCACAGGTGCTTCGTCTAATCCCGGAGCACTAAACTCCGTTGGAAGGATGAAGACCATATTTGTGCCAGCCGATGTCTCATCATCGGCTTTCTTTTGTCTGGGGCACCACTCTTTCCTTTGTGGCCGACCTTCTTCGTCCAGGGTTCGCTGAATTTTAGCGGCCAGATCGGGCCGCGCCTTCCTCAACGTTTGCAGGTATAACCTTTCAGCTTCCTCCAACCCACGTAGTCGTTGAACCCTTCGCTTTTGGGAACGGCTGAGCCCATCAGGGCACCACCTTGGCCGATGATACTTGTCTTCTTCTTCATCATCATCCTCTAGTTCCTCGAGATCTTCCACCCGAGCGGACTCAGCATGCTTGTTCCGAGGCGGGAGAGGCCCTAGACGTTTGAACACGGACACGTTAGCTGCATCCTTCTTCTTTTGTTTACATTCTAGGCAGTTGCCGATTGTAGGCAATCGGCTCATTCCTGAATCCCAGCAGTGTCTGAAGAAGGGGCAGTCCCAGTGCCTGTCCACGTCATCTTGTTCCCTCGACTTTTCCTTGGCGTGGCGCTCATATCGCTCCTCGTCGCGATCATGCCGACGACGTCTCCTGTCGTCCCTAGCCAGACGATCTTTTTCATCATCGTCGTTGTATCGCCGGCGTTGGTCGTATTGACCCACATACTTGTTGAGGAGGTGATCAGAGAGAGGTCGGCCGATATCTTACGTTCTTCACTTCTCCCTCTGTGATGTAGCGCTTGCCGTCGTGGCGGAGCCGATCGCGTGGAGCGGCTTCCTCTGTGTCCTTGCTATGAGAGCAGCTGCCCTCATCTCCGTCCTTACTAGAGTGGTGCCCAGGTCCTACCATGTTGATATTGCACGAGAAATCTGGCTGGCACCCTCCATGGTAAGTATACTCCACCATGTTAACGGCGGGGAAGGGGTGTGTGTCGACCTTGATGGCGTACTGGCTGAAAATTAGCCGCCCTTGTTCTATCGCCATTTGGACCTGTTGACGCCACACCCTGCAGTCGTTGGTGGCGTGGGTGAACGTCTTATGCCATTTGCAGTATGGCTTTCCGTTCAGCTCTTTCACCGTGGGGATCTTGTGGCCTTCGGGTAACTTTAGTTGCTTCTCCTTGAGTAAGAGGTCGAAAATCTGCTCAGCTTTGGTCACGTCGAAGTCAAATCCTTTTGGAGGACCTTGTGGCTTAACCCACTTACAGGACACGGGGCTTGCCCCCCGAGTCCATTCAGCCACTGCTACCTCTTGATCTCCCGCAGCACCTCCATCTTCGTCTGCCTCAACCAGGACCACCGCACGCTTGAATTTATCCTGGTAAACATTCGGGTGGCGCTGTTCATATGCTGACAGCTTCTGCACCATGTGCGCCAGTGAAGGGTAGTCTGCTTGGGAGGCCACGTCCTTGATCGATGATGAGAGACCCACCACCGCCAACTCGACTGCTTCTTTTTCACTTACATGAACCGAATAGCATCGGTTCCTAACGGTCCTGAAGCGCTGGACGTATTCTGCCACTGTTTCCCCGCGCTTCTGTCGTACTTGTGCTAGATCGGCAATGCCGGCCTCGGAAGCCTCTGAGTGATACTGCACGTGGAACTGTTCTTCCAACTGCTTCCAAGTCCGGATTGAGTTTGGTGGCAGTGATGTGTACCACCCGAAAGCCGATCCTGTGAGGGACTGTGCGAAGAACCTCACACGCAGCTCGTCTGATGCTGAGATCGTGCCCAGCTGTGCCAAATATTGGCTCACATGCTCGATGGAGCTGGAACCATCTGATCCACTAAACTTTGTGAAGTCCGGCAGCCGATATTTGGGTGGTAGCGGGATCAATTCGTACTCGTTGGGGTACGGCTTGGTATAGCCGATTGTCCTCCTTTTCGGCATCATGCCGAACTGGTCTTTTAGAATCGTACAAATCTGATCCGCGGTGATGGCTGCAGGCGTCGAACTCTGAAGGTTCGCCGGGGTGGCATACTTAGCCAGCCATGCTTGCTTTTCCAGATTCTGAGCCAACCGCAGGGAGCTGAGCTGCGGAGGTTTGTCGGAGTGGCGTACTTAGCTAGCCACGTCCGCTTCTCAAGATCCGTTCCCGACGTTCCTCCTGTCTGTTCCGCACGTCCCCGCTATTGCAGCCTGGTTTGAGAGTGCCCGATGCATCGCAGTCTGGCACGTATGCGCACGTGTATCCGTGGGGAATCTCCTTGGGCGCCTCATGTAAGAATTGGTAGTTACTAGGGTCACCACCAATCTTGTAGACGACGTATGCCGATGAATTCGGCACTTCGGGTGCTGCCAACGCGAACGGCAGCGGTGGACGGGTCTGGAGTGGCATCTCTCCTTGGTCAGTCCCCAGAGCTGGTCCTGAGGGAGAATACTGATGGCTCATGATTTCCTGGATCACACGCAGAGCGACACGCTCCAAAGTTTTCACCAGGCTCTCGGAATGGCGGTGCAGCCGAATGAGCCACCATGAAGTTGATCTCCCGACGCAGCGACCCGGTGCGTTCTTCGACGGGGAGGACAGGTCCACTCCATCGAGCGCGCCTTCAGGTGAGAACCCTTTCCACCTGATGCCATGGGAGCGGGTTCTGTGGAAAGAGCCGATGAGGTCGGCTTTGAGGACTGCTTTGATCTCGTCATGCTTCTTCTTAAGCTCCTCAGTCAGATCCTCGTACTTGACCGGAGTGCCTTCCGCCATCTTGGATGTAGATGGCGATGCGGTGGATGTCGAAGATAGTCCCACCGGGCGTGCCAGAATGTGTTGCGGTCAGAAACCCACCGGCGGGCAGCGACGGGCAACACCGTAGAGCCGGGAATCTCCCAGGACTACGGCTGGCCCTGGTCCCTCCGAGCGAAGGCCCGCAAAGCCTTCTACGCACACGTCCGATGCTGATGCAAGGGCGTGCCACCTGACCTATACCTGGTCAGGAAGGTGTTGGATGATGCCTCGCTTAGTTTCCTGCATGGCATACACGTAAACGTTAAATACGAGCCTCGATCGGCTCTCAGAGTTGTCTCGTGAATCGGCTCAAAGAGCCGATCCACCCATGATGCGTATGAGGTGTACGATCAGATGGTGGTCCTGCTTGATCAAGATAAAGCTGAAGCGACCTACTACGATTTGGGGTTTTCACCGCACAATCGGAACGTCCTACTCGTGATTGGGCCTCGCGACCGCGCACGGTGATCGTGAGCCGATCCTAGACAGGGCCTAAAAACCAACACGAGGTTGATCCTCGGAACGTCCTGTCTAGGGCTAGCAAACGACACCCTACACGCCGCTGGATCCTCCAACCCTTTGTAAGGCCTAACAATGCAGATATTAAACTAATCCTTGAAGAACAAGGAGCAATCATAACGGATCGGATCTACTACACAATGATCAAGCGGGTGCCGCCCTTACACCCGTGACGAGCGTAAGGGCGGCTAGATGCCTAAGGGTTGCACGACGATAGCATATGATACGAAGAACAATGCTAACCCTAAAACATCTATGATAACTACGTTGCTCGCCATCAAAAAGGCTTCGTACGAGAAACGCATGGAAGACGAATAAACGTGAAGCTGCCTAGATCGCAAGATGCGATCTAGGCAGCATGGTGCTTACCCGGAAGAAACCCTCGAGACGGGGAGTTGGCGATGCGCCGAGATTGGTTTGTGGTGAACGTTGGTTGTTGTTTATTTCATAAACCCTAGGTACATATTTATAGTCCGGGGACTTTCTAATTCAGGCGTGCACCTAACCGTGCACGGGTTAAACTCTAACTTCTAAACTAAGATGCGATCTACTATAATACAGATACACGGGCAATTTAGCCCAAACTTGGTACACAAGGCCGATTCATGTATTCCTTCTATGTATATTCTTCAAGCCTATCTCCAATCACGGCCCGCCTCTGATCCGGTCAAATTCTGGTGATAACAATTTGACTCAGCATTTTTTTTACACCCCGTACATAATTATTTCATATTTATTTACAGGCTCGGGGGCTACTCCCATCGGGAGCGCTGGTCGCGCACCCGAGAAAAATATGGCAACCTCGCCAACAAAGAAGAATAAAGTTGAAGACGTTGGCATCAACAATCAAGATCTTCGAGTAGTACAACTTGAGTCTATGCGTGGCTGCAAGCACCCGCCCATAGACTCGGGGGCTACTCCCATCGGGAGCGCTTCGCGCACCCGACAGATAGCAACTTCGACTCTACATCAAGCACAAGATTCAACAGATGATCAAGACATTCGCCGAAGGCAACTTTAGTCCCTGCCCAAAGCTTCACTTCGGCCAGACACTCGGGGGCTACTGACGTGGGCATAACCCTTCGGGTACTCGACATTGCCATACCCGGTGCCTTTTATGAAGCTGGACCAACACAAGGACTCGACAAGCTGGACCTGCACACACCTCAACTTGGACTACAAGGAAAGAAGACTCCAACACGAATCCTACTAGGACTCTTGTAAACCCTAGTTTGGCTGATATATAAAGCCAGGCAGGGGCACCCCTTAGGGACACGCATAAACAGAAACATAATCATAGGGCGACACGCCTAGACATCACAACCCACAGATTATAACTAGACTAGATTCAACAACTCCGCCTATGACGGCCCCCTGTACCCATATATTCATATAGTGGATTGCTAGCAGGACGTAGCGATCCTCCACCGTGGGGACGTGAACCTGGGTACGTCGTGTACCGCCTCGCTCCCGGAACCTCCGTCGTCGCCTTTCTCTAAAACCCAAGCCCCTCATGGTGGGCATTGCCGAGGAACCGCCTCGTCAGCGGCACTCCCCCAAGCTT
>NC_061513.1:4164453-4205068 GCF_022539505.1 Lolium rigidum
AGTAGTGGCGCCGGCCATGGTGCGCCACTGATGGCAGTCTTACGGCTAGGCCTTTTCCTAGTAGTGATAGTTTTTAAGGCTATTTTCCCATGAGCTATATATTGCAAAGACAAAGAATAGAATTTTAAAGGTAGCACTCAAGTAATTTACTTTGGAATGGCAGAGAAATACCATGTAGTAGGTAGGTATGGTGGACACAAATGGCATAGTTTTTGGCTCAAGGATTTAGATGCACGAGAAGAAATCCCTCTCAATACAAGGCTAGGCTAGCAAGGTTGTTTGAAGCAAACTCAAGTATAAAATGGTACAGCAAAACTTACATATGAACATATTGCAAGCATTATAAGACTTTACATCGTCTTCCTTGTTGTTCAAACACCTTAACCAGAAAATATCTAGAATCTAGAGACCAATCATGCAAACCAAATTTTAACAAGCTCTATGTAGTTCTTCATTAATAGGTGCAAAGTACATGATGCAAGAGCTTAAACATGATCTATATGAGCACAACAATTGCCAAGTATCAAATTATTCAATATATTATACCAATTACCACATGCAGCATTTTCACGTTTCCAACCATATAACAATTAACGAAGCAGTTTCAACCTTCGCCATGAACATTAAGAATAAAGCTAAGAACACATGTGTTCATATGCAACAGCGGAGCGTGTCTCTCTCCCACACAAGCATGAATTTATTCAGAGAATGAAGATAACAAAACGAAAATAAAAACACACAGACGCTCCAAGTAAAGCACATAAGATGTGACCGAATAAAAATATAGTTTCAATAGAAGAAACCTGATAAATTGTCGATGAAGACGGGGATGCCTTGGGCATCCCCAAGCTTAGATGCTTGAGTCTTCTTTAAATATGCAGGGATGAACCACGGGGGCATCCCCAAGCTTAGACTTTTCACTCTTCTTGATCATATATCATCCTCCTCTCTTGACCCTTGAAAACTTCCTTCACACCAAACTTCTCATAAAATTCATTAGAGGGGTTAGTACTCAAAAAAACTTTAATCCACCTTGACCCTGTAGTGACACATTGCAAGAACCCAATAAAACATTAGCTACAGCTCTCTACATCTAGAAAGCCTCACTTAAAGTCCACAAGAGACAATGCAAAAAACAGAGACAGAATCTGTCAAAACAGAACAGCCAGTAAACACGAATTTTTAAGAGGTACTTCCGTTGCTCAAATTAGAAAAATCAAAACTAATGAAAGTTGCGTACATATCTGAGGATCACTCACGTAAATTGGAAGATTTTTCTGAGTTTCCTACAGAGAATCTTACCCAAATTCGTGACAGCAAGAAATCTGTTTCTGCGCAGAAATCCAAATCTAGCATCAACCTTCTATTAGAGACCTCACTTGGCACAACATTGCAATAAAATAGAGATAAGGAGAGGTTGCTACAGTAGTAACAACTTCCAAGACTCAAATATAAAACAAAATTGCTGTAGTAAAATAAAAACATGGGTTATCTCCCAAGAAGTGCTTTCTTTATAGCCATTAAGATGGGCTCAGCAGTTTTAATGATGCACTCGCAAGAAATAAGAGTTGAAGCAAAAGAGAGCATCAAAAAGCAAATTCAAAACAAATTTAATCCTAACCCACTTCCTATGAAAAGGAATCTTGTAAATAAACAAGTCATGTAGGCATAATGCAACAAGCATAAGAAAACTAGACAAGCGCCACTTCAAGATTTTCAGCATATAGAGAGGTGTTTTAGTAACATGAAAACTTCTACAACCATATTTTCCTCTCTCATAATGATTTTCAGTAGCATCATGAACAATCTCAACAATATAACTATCAAATGAAACATTCTTATCATGAGTCTCATGCATAAAATTATTACTACTCCCAACATAAGCATAGTCATTCTTATTAATTGTAGTGGGAGCAAATTCAACAAAGTAGCTATCATCAAATATAGGAGGCATATTGTAATCATAATTAAATTCATCCTCCATAGTAGGCGGCACCAGAAGACCACTATCATTATAATCATCATAAATAGGAGGCAAAGTATCATCAAAGAAAATTTTCTCCTCAATGCTTGGGGGACTAAAAATATCATGCTCATCAAAACCAGCTTCCCCAAGCTTAAATTCTTCCATAGCATTAGCAATAATAGTGTCCAAAGAGTTCATGCTAATAACATTGCTACAACTATTTTGCAAACAAAGTTCCATCGGTTTTTTAATTCTCTCTTCAAACACATCATGTCCTAATTCAAGATAAATACTATAAAGATCTCTAATATTTTTGTTGTTTTCCATTATGCCTAACTAGTGAAAATAAAAACAAGAAACAAAAAGATGCAATCGCAGGATCTAAAGGAAATAGCTTCGAGCACTCACACACCGGCAACAGTGCTAGGAAATAGCTTAGTAGTCGGAGGATGTGAATACCTTTTACCTTACCTCCCCGGCAACGGCGCCAGAAAATAGCTTGCTGTCCACAACTGGCGCGTGGTTGACGTGGGAGGTAGAAATCTCTGTGGTGTAGCTTTTCTTCGTTCCCCGGCAACGGCGCCAGAAAATAGCTTGATGTCTACTCACACTTCTTTTCCTGTAGATAGTGTTGGGCCTCCAAGAGCAGAGGTTTGTAGAACAGCAGCAAGTTTCCCTTAAGTGAATCACCCAAGGTTTATCGAACTCAGGGAGGAAGAGGTCAAAGATATCCCTCTCAAGCAACCCTGCAATCACGATACAAGAAGTCTCTTGTGTCCCCAACACACCTAATACACTTGTCAGATGTATAGGTGCACTAGTTCGGCAAAGAGATAGTGAAATACAAGTGGTATGAATGAATATGAGCAGTAGTAACGGCGCTGAAAATAGCTTGCTGGCGTGCGGTTGATGGTAGTAATATTGCAGGGAAGTAAAGATGCAGTAAAACATTAAATAAGCGATGATTGCAGTATTTGGAAACAAGGCCTAGGGATCATACTTTCACTAGTGGACACTCTCAACATTGATCACATAATAAAACCACTCTACACTCTCTTGTTGGATGACAAACACCATTAATTTTGTAAGGCGACAAGAGCACCTCAATGCCGGAGTTAACAAGCTCCACAACATTCGATGTTCATATTTAAATAACCTTAGAGTGCATGATAGACCAACGCAATTATACCGAGTACTAACATAGCATGCACACCGTCACCGACAGACTATGAAAGGAGGAATAGAGCACATCAATACTATCATCGTAATAGTTAACTCCATAATCTACAAGAGATTACAATCATAAACTACGCCAAGTACTACATGATGCACACACTGTCACCATCACATCATGGAGGAGGAATAGAGTACTTTAATAACATCACTAGAGTAGCACATAGATTAATAGTGATACAAAGCTCATCATATGAATCTCAATCATGTAAGGCAGCTCATGAGATCATTGTATTGAAGTACATGGAAGAGAGATTAACCACATAGCTACCGGTACAGCCCTTAGCCTCGAGGGAGAACTACTCCCTCCTCATGGGAGACAGTAGCGGTGATGAAGATGGCGGCGGTGTCGATGGAGATGCCTTCCGGGGGCACTTCCCCGTCCTGGCGGCGTGCCGGAACAGAGACTCCTGTCCCCCAGATCTTGGCTTCGCGATGGCGGCGGCTCTAGAAGGTTTTTCGTACCGTGGCTTATTCCTCCGAAGTTTTTAGGTCAGGAAGGCTTTTATAGGCGGAGAGTCGGAGTCGGAGGGGGTCTGGGGCAGCCAGACAACAGGGGGGCGCGCCCCCCTTGGGCCGCGCCGCCACCATGTGTGGTGGCCCTGGGCCTCTCCTCTGGCCCCTCTCCGGTGTTCTGGAAGCTTCATGGAATTATAAGGTTCTGGGCGTTGATTTCGTCCGATTCCGAGAATATTTCCTTACTAGGATTTCTGCAACCAAAAACAGCAGAAAACGAGACCGCACTTCGGCATCTCGTCAATAGGTTAGTTCCGGAAAACGCATAAAATCATCATAAAGTGTGAACAAAACATGTAGGTATTGTCATAAAACAAGCATGGAACATAAGAAATTATCGATACGTTTGAGACGTATCAGGGGCCCACACCACCCTAGGCGCGGGCCAGGGCCAGGCCGCGCCTAGTGCTGGTCTGGCCGCCCTGCTGCCTTTCTTCGACCCCCCTCTGGACTCTGTCTTTGTTACAAAAAATATTGACTTCGGCTTTTGTTTCGTCCAATTGCGAATATTTCTTGTACAACTTTTCTGAAATACAAAACAACAGAAAACATGTAACTGGCACTGTGGTATCTTGTTAATAGGTTAGTGTCAGAAAATGTATAAAAGTGCAACGAAGCATGAGAAAAACATATGTAAATTGGCGTAAAACAAGCATGGAGCATCAAAATATATAGATATGTTTGAGACGTATCAGCGGCTTCTTGCCAAGATCCTGGTGGTGGAGAGAGTGTGCCGACGATGGACCGGTCCATAGGAGGCAACGCGGGCGAGCATGCGGCATGCACACTCCCCTGGTGACATAGGTATCCCGGATGGGCCTGCCGAATAAGGTACCCGGGGATGGCTGAAGGCCCACGACCCGAAGTTTATGAAGCTTGGAAGCCCAATAAGCATCGATATGGAAAATAGAGATAGATTAGGAATAAAGTCTTGTATCAATATGGGAAGGACTCAAATAGTCTCCCGAACTTTGTAACTTGTACGATACGAAAGCCTCAGCTCCACCTCCTATATAAAGTGGAGCCGAGAGAGCAAGAAAGGATCGAATCATTGTCAACACAAACCCAAGTTTTATACAGTCGAGCACCTTTTTTGGCTGAACCTTCGAGATATACTTGCCCTCTACTTTCTGCAAAAACCCAAGTCTACAATCTGTAGGCATTGACAAGCTAATCCCTTGTCAATTAGCGCCGTCTGTGGGAATTAGAGGCGTCAAGATGGAACGCTGAAATACTGCTGGAACTCGAATTACCGCAGTTGGGACGCCCGACCATAGAGGCCTCTAAGTTAGGGCGTGAGCGGAGTTGGAGCACAGACGAAAACGTCAGGATTGATCATTTTTCTTTCTGCCTCGATTGAGCGATCAATATGAACTCGTATGGAAAAGTGGTGAACATGAAAGTTCTTCGTTTTTTCGAGAAGAACAACTTTGTTGTATACGACTTTTGATTTGAGGTCGTTTACTTCCTCAAAAGAGCCCGCAATGTGTAGATAGTTTTTGGAACGAACAGTTATAGAAAGTTCGGACAAAACCATCTGAATTGGATCCAATCTAGAGTTTTGGACGTGAATCCAACCCTCCATCTTGCACGGAAAGTCCAGTCGCCCTTTATATACATGAGGGGTGACGGCCGGTTGAAACAACACCAATCGAACAAATCAATCTACTACTTTTTCGTGTTCATCTACTTTTATCTCTTTCCCCTTGTATCTTTCTTCTCGTTCTTCGTTGTTCTTCAGGATTGGAGGCTGCGAATCCACGAGGTCCTAGGGGCGGTCAGGCTGACCTAGGGCAGCCCATAGCCGCCCCAAGCCCTGACGGGGTCCCTCCCGGGCGAGCGGGGTTTCGGTTCCTCAAAAGAGACCGCCGGACTGTCTTGCGTACCGCGCTTCCGGCGAGCCTCCCTCGGCGCGTGCTGCCGCGCATCGCACTCGGCGTCGAGGGTACACAGTGACATGTTCGTGTGAGAACACACTTTTTGGCGACTCCGATGGGGAAGAAACTTCGAATGGTCTCCACCCTTTCTTGCTACGAAAAGAGCGTCATCAAGAGGCTGTAATCTACAACGGTATCATGAATCCCCAATCTCCTTATGTAGATGCAAACAGCTCTTATACTGATGTTGCTAGATCCTCTGGTATATATAATGTATCGGCTAACCCTACATCTTACTATGTGCAAAAGCCGATGCAAAATAATCTCCATACTTTTAGCAACTTGCAATAGTTATCGACTTCTCATGCATCGGCAACCCCATAAGTACATATGCCGATGAACAACATGATGACTTCAGTTAATCAATATGAAACACCCAATGTTAAAATTTTCAGTAGCATGCAGGATAGTGTTTCATCGTTTTATTCATCGGTAGATAGTTCACAATATATTGTTTCACCTGTATATATGCCGATGGATAAGGATATTGGACATGTTACTACTAGATATTTGGTCAATTACCCTAAACCATCATATGCTACACCTTATGTTACTAACTTTTCAGCACCATATGCAACTGGGGATACCCATAATTCGGCTCCACACCTCCACAATGGTTATAGCCGAATAAATGGAAATTCAATATAAGCTCAGGTGCCTTCATCTAGTGCTGCAGCGTATGATAACAATGATTGTAGGAAAAAACTTGCAGCTGAGTTCAAGAAGCTTAATGCTCTTCAATGGGAACTAGAAGAAAATCCATGTGATCTTGCAGCAATTCATGCTTATGAATCATACAATAAGAAGCGTGAAGAAGAGCGTAAAGCAAATAATATCAGGTTTTGTCCTTCACAACTACAATGTTTCGGCAACACTTCATTGCCGAAAGAAAAAACAAGCATCAGAGGGCAACAATGTCTAGCTGAGGTTAACGCCGATAAGTTTATTACGTTTGATGATTTATCGGAGGAACAACGCCAAAGAAATGAAGTACTAAAAAATAAGCGCAGGGAGGAATTTGAGGTGCTTGAAAATAAGCTCAAGGAGGAGCATAAAGCATACAAGAAAAAACTTTAAGAGGAAGATGTACAATTTTTCCATGCAATGATCAAGAAGAACCCTCAAGATAATTTTACTCCCATTGGAGAAATCAAGTCCCATCCTCCGCGCAGCAATCAAGGTGAACCCTCTGCAATACCAAGGCAACAAAAAGAAGATTTGCGAAGTAATAAGATCCATGAATAAAATAAAGATGGTTCGGCTAGTATGGTTAATTTGGTCATTGAAAGAGCCAAATCAAAAAGTACATGTGCTCAATCTACTGAATCAAGAGATGCAAGCTTCAGTGAAAATGATCATGGTGCAACCATGCTTGATTTTTATGGATGCACGGGAGCTCACATGTTGCCCTATGAATTTCATGCCAAAGAAGTTAATGAGCTTGAACGACAAGAAAATATAGCCGAACAATGTTCGGTTGACAAAGAGCATCAAAGTAAAGGAGCACATGATCCAAAAAAACATGAAGACAAGGCGTTGGAAAATCATCCAGAGGTGGGGGAAGTTATTGTTCATGACATACAACCATCTTGTTCTACTAACGTCTTCAAAGAGGTATCTCTAGCAAATAATTTACTTATTTTCAGATTTGGTCAAAAAATATATTTTTCATGCATCTATTAGCAATAGTTTTATAAGAAACATCAAAAGACCAATCATGAACTGTAAATTATTTGTTAGCAGTAAAATGGTTACTAGGCATATCGGTCAACATGTTGTGCCATTTAGAGAGACCGATATTGACAAATTATCACAACCAAAGCCTTCCATACTGTTTCATTTGAATTTTGTATCTATATGGTTAGCTTTGCTTACTTCATACTTGGCTTACATTTGGTCTCAAGTGAGACATATGTGTTATAACTATTTTGGTTTCAGAAACTTAAAGCCAAGGTTATTATCTTTGCAGAAAGCTGATGATACTACACCAACTTATTCAAACACATCGGAAAAAGAGTTTACAAATCAACACATAGCTGAATGGGGTGATGTAAAATCTGAACCATTCAGTTGCTTAATTTCGAAGCCGTTCTCACAGCAAGATCGACTGGAAGTTAAAAGGTGTACCTTCAGTTTGACCAGGTGTGATCATATCTTTGATGTAATGCTGAAGAGTGATTATATTAGAATCCTTGATCACAATGTTGAGCCATTAGCACAAGGACGAATCTATTGCAAGTTGCATGATTCGTTTGAGCATAGTACTCATAATTGCATTATGTAACATCAAATAGTACAATCGGCTGTGAGTAATGGACGATTGCAATTTGTTGAAACACAAACAGATAGCCAATCTATTTTGATTGTCAAAAGTTATTGCATTGGTTACCTCTAGCCGATTCATATGATGATGATAAGGTGCACACGGAAGATAATGTGATCAAGCTTTCAAGTGAAGAAATTATTGAAGAGCATGTTGAAGACATTCTTGAAGTTGGGTGTTCCATTGAAGCTACACCAATGACATCAAGCATTGGGGGGCACAACAAAATTCAAAGATCAACGGATGCAAAACAAAACATGACAAAGGACGTGATAAGCACAAGGGTAAGAAAAAATAAAGTCACTTTCGCCGAGTTATTGGAGAAATACAAGAAGGAGAGTGAAGCAAAAAGTGCTTATCGGCCAAGTATTGCAAAGTCATCAAGATCACCCCCAAGGCGAAAGTCTAAAGACTGGGATTGGCAAGAAGTTTCATACATAAGCTTGTATCCTTCCTTTGGGATGTCGACGCCAACGTCATGGTTACCTTCCTATGATGGTTGTTATCCATATCCATCGTGGAATAGGTATGGCCAAAGGGCACATTACCCATTCTATTCTAGAACATCTAACCAAAGGTATGCAACTCCGAGAAGATCATCATTTGACCAACAATCATATGTTAAAGACCATTTCAATAAAAAAAGAATCGGTTAGGATCTCAAGGAATAAGAAGGAAGTGGTCAAGAAAGTTACCGAGTGAAAAAGGATGGTCGCAAGTGTGATGTTTCAGATTCGATCTCAAATAAAAAAGAGCCGGTCAAGTTGACCTTGGCTACAGAAGACAAAGAGATGAAACAAGTAATTGCTGGAGCTCGATATGCCAAATATGAACAAGGAAAATTCGAAGTGTCAAAATCCAAGGAAGAGACGACACTGTGCAAAACTAAATCACAGCCGGGATGCCCACTCGGCTTAACAAGTTGGCAAGAGAGAAAGCTGAAATGGCTTAGTGCCGCGAAGCTGAAGACCAAGAATATGGCGTGGGTCCCTAAGGAAGGACCTCAAAGCAAGGAGGATGTGCAAGTTCCTGTTGCAAGGATAGCAGCAAGGACGAAAGAAGAAAAGACCGAGGCTACCAAAAGATCAACCCTAAATAGTCTGTCATATAATAAGAAGTTTTAGTCAGCACATCGTCCACATTACTCAGTTGTGCCATTTATACATATGCCATATATCATATCCCCAGGTATGACCGGTTACCCCCCCATGGTCTTATTTTGAACCATGGGTACATCATAATTCTTTCAATCATCAAAGGTTATTACCAAATCGTTATTCATTTGATTAATTACAATTATGTTGCTAATCCGAGAGGCCGGAATATTTATAGTTCATAAGTAGAATTGTTGTTCTGTTTATTTAGGCTATACATACTTTAGTGGATGAATTATAAAGGCCTCTTGAGGCAAACAACATATATGGCCGATACTTCTCCTATCGCCCTGAGATAATTATCTAATCATGGACGATGTAGCGTGTTAACATCGTTCCTAGTCCTATTGAAACACGAGACGAGGTATGAGTTCATTGAATATTATGCTTATGTTTATGCTTTTGTGATTTGGCTTATGAGTATCTAAATCTATGAAAGGCCAAATTGTTCTAAATTCCGTTGTTGGGAACTAATTATTAACATAGTATGGTTGTTGGTCTTGTATCTCTATTACCATGTAGATTGTATGTTGATGCTTCAGTTTTTGAAAGCAATAGCCAATTCTTTGGTATTGTTTATTTATCTCCTAATGGTTCTGTTTTCGAAGCCTCATGCCACTTAGATTATCTTAGGCTGAATATGAAGCTTTGCTATTCGTTCTAGAACTATTTTTTGCTATAGGTGCTACACATATTGAGGCTTCCAGTGATTCGTTGGTAGTAGTATAACAAAAATCCAAGGTTTGCCAATGTTTCGGCGAATCACTTAATATGTATCTTGATAAATCTCTAGATATAATTTCTACCTTAGATTACTTTAGCATTTCTCATATATCTAGGCAAGACATTTGGAATGCAAATGAGTTAGCACAACAAGCATCTGGCTACCATGTTAATCATGGCGTTTTTCATATAACTCATAAGCCGATGTTTTCTCTCGCTGTCATAAGTAAGACCAAATTAAATTCCATTGATTCGGTCACTAATGAAGGATCTAGTGCAGGTGAACAAGAAGATTGGAAAAACCTATTGTTGAATATTTGCAGGATCCTAGCAAGAGAACAGAGAGAGCTGTTCAGCAGATGGCTTTTAAGTATGCATTAATGGACGATAATCTTTATTGCCGAACAGTTGACGATATTCTTTTGAAGTGCTTGGATGAAGATCAAGCAAGGGTCGCTATGGGAGATGTACATGAATGTATTTGGGATATCCATCAATCGTTAAGATGAAGTGGTTGTTCTCAAAGGTGATTATTTGAAGAAGTTCTACCAAGGTGGCAACCAACCTGAACATAAATGGCCGATATAGAATTATCGTCCTGAGAACCAATGGCCGATGGACTGTTGACATCGTCCTGGGCAAAAGGTGGAGAAAGTTATTTTCTGGCATGCAAGCTCTGCCAGAAAACATGGGGGCATGTGTTGATACTCGTTTTGAACCGATGGCTAATCAAAAACATAATTCAGTGTTCGGCGTGATAGATGAAAACCGATAAGACGCAATTGGAAAGATTCACTCGGTGAGTTTTTATTGCTCATTTAGGAGACATCATGTCCACCATGTCTAGTTGTGCCATGATCCGGCTTGATAGCCGATTATGCTAGCAGTCAGAGGTGATCTCGAGAATCGATATATGGAGGCTTCCACTAGAGCTCCTTTAAGATGACCTCAAATGAAGAAGTGATATAAACAAAAGTTATGCGTCTCGTCGAAACAAGAAACTTTGGTTTTTGAGCCATCACGATCCGAGTTAGTATGCAGTTTGTGGAGCTAAAATACTGCTAGAACTCGAATTACCGCAGGTGGGACGTCCGAGCATAGAGGCCTCTAAGGTAGGGCGCGAGCGGGGAGTTGGAGCACAGACGAAAACGTCGGGATTGATCGTTTTTCTTGATACCTCGATTGAGCAATCAATATGAACTCGGATGGAAATGTGGTCAACATGAATGTTCTTCGTGTTTTCGAGACGAACAACTTTGTTGTGTACGACATTTTGATTTGAGGTTGTTTACTGCCTCAAATAGGGCCCCCAATGTGCAGATACGTTTTTGACTGAATAGTTATAGAAAGTTCGGACCAAACCATCCGAATTGGATCCAATCTAGGGTTTTAGACGTGAATCCAACCCTCCATCTAGCACGGAAAGTCCATCCTCCATTTATATACATGAGGGGTGACGGCCGGTTGAAACAACACCAATCGAACAAATCAATCTACTACTTTTTCGTGTTCATCTACTTTTATCTCTCTCCCCTTGTATCTTTCTTCTCGTTCTTCGTTGTTCTTCAGGATTGAAGGCTGCGAATCCACGAAGTCCTAGGGGCGCTCAGGCCGACCTAGGGCAGCCCATAGCTGCCCCAAGCCCTGACGGGGTCCCTCCCAGACGAGCGGGGTTTCGGGTCTCAAAAGGGCCCGCCAGACTGTCTTGTGTATCACGGTTCCGGCGAGCCTACCTCGGCGCGTGCTGCCGCGCATCGCGCTTGGCGTCGAGGGTAAACGGCGACGTGTTCTTGTGCAAACAGGAACGCAATGATTTTCTTCGACCAAGGCTTAGCATCCTTCACCAAAGTCTTCCACGTCTCCTTGTTTATGCCCGCAGGAGTGCCAGCGTTCGTCCAATCAACTTCTTGGCCGCTGGCAGCGACCAAGGGAATTGCTGCTTCGACTCTGATCTTCAGGCTAGCCTAACGATCAGCCAGAACAGGATCATCCTTTGTCTGGAAGCGATGGACGAGCTCGGAGAAGAGATCCGGTTGCGTCTGCTTGGGGAAGAAGTGGGAGAAGAAGCGATTGAGCACACCCCGTGCAGCCGAGATGTTGGTGCGCGCCAAGTCACAGCTTAACTCGAGGAGACCATACTTTTGAAGAGGTGATCATAGGATTCTTCCTGCAGGGTATATTCCTCACCCATCAGTCCTGTTGGAGAGAACCATGCGTTTGTTAATATCACAGAAACAGACAAAATCAGAAGCAAAAGGGCGAGAGAAGTAACATGTTACTTATAAATCTGCGGACCTGCGTTTCAAGGCACGTCACTATAGCGTTTTCGCGCTCGATATGCTGGGCTTCCTTGTCGCTTAAAGCATCTTCCACAGTCTGCAACCTCTGCCGAAGACCTTCGACATCAGCAGCATCCTTCTCGGCTTTCTCAAGAGCTTTTTCGCTGAGCTTCATTTTGGCGTCCAGTGCATCAGCACGTCCTTCGACACGACGGAGCGCCTCTAAAACGGAAGAGACCAAAATAAAAAGAATACTCGTTAGAAGACAAGAAATCTATTGGTAGAAGTAAGGAACATACAAAAGAGCAGTGCAAGGTCTACCTCTCAAAGTGGCAGCCTCATCACGGAACCCGAGAAAATGGGAACCCAGTTGGATGAGATCCTTCATTAAAGGCTAAATGCAACTCGACAAGACAGAAAACTACCACAGGATAGAAAAATTTGACAAGCAAAATAGATGTTCAATAGAGAAAGGAGAACTTACATCTTCCAGGTAGAGAGTCAATGAACTCCCAGTGACAACTTCTTGAGTGTGTCCAGCCCTGGTCCTAGCTTTTTTGTTGGAGGCGCTCGGGGGCTGGGCACGGGAGTCAACGCTTTTGGGCTATGCTCCGAAGGAGGTGAAATTTCTGCGGCAGTGCGGTTTCCCTCGGAAAGAACCAGGGTGTTGGAAGTGCTCGTAGGAGCTGTTCCACGTGCCGCGGTTTCTTCCTCTTCTACTTCTTCTATAGACCTGACAATGTAGCGACAAAGCAAGATATTAGAGCAGTGAAAGAAAACTAAGACAGATGGAGACAAGAAAATGGCAGCTTACGAGCTAACTGCGCTCGCGGCGGCGAAAGGGTCGAAGGCACCTTCAACTTCCGGAGAAGTTTCTTCGGCAATAACTTCGGCAGGCTTCAACGTGCCAGAGTCTTTAACATCGTCTCTCTTCCTTTTGCCGCGCCCTTCAGGAGAAGTGGCATGAGGAGAGATGGAATGGGCAGAATCAGAGGGTTGCCCTGACTCTGTCTCTTTGTCGGAGGAACCCACAGATCTTTGGGAACCCGCGTTTTCACTCTCAGGAAGAGAGGATTCCTGCGGATCATCGGTGATAACGACTCGACCATCTACCTCTCCACCTTCAGGAAGGGGGGAAGAGAAGAAAGGACTTGATGACCCTGCAAAACAAGGAAAACACAAGAAAATGAATACAAGAGAAAAAAACTAGAAGCCGAAAAAATAGCGAACTCGACTCGAGAAAAAGTACTCACTTCAGGGAGAGCATGGCTGTCACTCTATGGCTCCATGCGACAGGATGAGGGGACTTCATGTTTCTTGCTCAAGGAGGTAAAACGTCGGATGAGCCTCTCAAAGTCCTTCACAGAAAGATCTTTGGACAAGCGGTCGACATCGGTTGCTCCTGAGTACATCCAAAGAGGGTTTTTGCGAGCCTGCAGTGGCCGCACCCGAATTCTAAGGAAATAGGCGATAATCTGTACACCCTAAAGTTCCTCTCCGTCGGTGTTTTGGAGCTGATGGATTCGGGTCATCAAAGCTTCAATGGCTGCTTTTTCTTTGGCAGTGGCTTCCAAGTCCCAAGATCGGTGCCTCTGAATTTCTTCGGCACCCTCAAACTGCGCAATGCCATATTCTTGGGGAGAGGAGGACTCGTCTTGAATGTATAGCCACTTCTTGCGCCAGCCTTGGATGGAGTCGGGGAATTTAACGTCAAAATAATCAACATCGGGACGGCCGCTGACGTGGGCATTACCCTTCGGGTAACTGACATCGCCCTATCCTGTGCGGCCCAATAGGAGGCCCATGAAGACAACCGATGGCAAGATGGGCCACTAAGATGGTGCCGAAGAGGATTCCTTGAAGAACAAGACGAAGAGGAGCCGAACAAGGGAAGTTTAGAACTAGGTCTTTTGTAAACCTAGACGTACCCGGACAGATCTCTTGAGACCTGGCCTCCTATATAAAGGCCAGGAGAGAGGCTGCCGAGGGACACGATCAATCTTAGCAACTTTAGCCACCAGAAGTCTAGAGCTAGGTCGCCGCAGCACTTAGCCTCTCGACGAGATCATAGCCGAACCCTTCGGCACCCCATTGTAATCCAATATTCTCATAATCAAGATCAGACAGGCAGGACGTAAGGGTTTTACCTCATCGAGGGCCCCGAACACAGGTAAATTGCTCTCCCCGCTTGTCTGTGAACCGATGTCTCGTGTCAGCCTACAGGATTCCATCAACCCTAAGCCCCAATCGGAGGGCATTGTTGAGGAGCACCCTCGCCAATTGGCGCCGTCTGTGGGAAACCTGTCGGCACAAGACCCGACATCGGCTGTTCCAATTATGTCGTCGACAGTTTCGTCGACGCCATCGTCACCATCGTCGCCAAGACTAGGAAGCCCGATTCGATTCGGCTCCTACGAATTTACCCCGCACAGCGACTCCTCACGTTCAACCTTCTCAGATCTGCAAGGAAACATGGAGATGATGTTTGGTAGCGTCCACTACAACGTCAACGCGGAAGGAGTCCTTAGACTGCTGGGACCACACGCCCCTAGGTCAATAGGGAAATCACCACCACCGGCCACATGGCCAAGCCTGTCATCATCAGTCGATCTCTCGGCTGGCCTGACCGACTTAACGAACTCGTCCTCGCCACCAACCCCCCGGTCGACGTCCTCAATGTCAGTCGGGTCTGATAAACTTGCATCTTCAGAGATGACCTCATACTACTGTTTAAACTGCGACACTAGGCATGGGTTGGGATCGAGCGACACACCGTTCATCTGCAGCGCCCAGTATTCGTAGGGAGAGGACAGCGTCGACAGTATCGCCAAGAAGGCCACTTGGAAAGCGGCGAGCCATCAAGTCTATGCCACCAATAACACAAGAAATAGGGGAGATGGAGATCGCACTCCCCGATCCAGCAGACAGATAAGTTTTGAAAATAGCGCCAGCAACAACAACAGCGATTACACCATCGCAGATGAAGAGTGGGCAGTAGCCAGGGCGGCCGTGCTTAACAACCCATCGCTCCCCGCAGGAACATCGATCGGAACCCTTAACGCCTACCGCGCCATATTGGAAAAGAATCGGGAGCACTTATCAAAAGAGCAAGCCACCCTCGAGAGACGCCTATCCGCTGCAGTCAAGGCATAGGCAAGCACCGATCAAGGCTATCCAGGCTTTCGGAAGATGATGCCAGAGAAATCACGTCGAATCTCACTAAGTCCTTCATGACCACGGATACCGCGGGCATGCCACGGCCAAAAACCGTCGCGGGACAAACCGCCAACCTCGCAGCATACCTCATCAATCAGCGACCCGAAGGTTCTATGGCTCAAGCTCACCGGGGAGCCTTAGAAAGTCTCGCAATATTGGGAGACAATCTGGTCCCACGGAAGGAAAAAACCACATTACAGACCAGTGGCTCAAAGTATCACTCGAGGGATGCTCGAGACGAAATCACCCAGAGCAGAATCGATAAAGCGAGGCGACGACGCGCCGCTAGGGAGGAATACGACAGCGATACCTCAGATGAAAGCCAGGAGAACGACATCGAGCTAAGGGGAACCGATTGTTTAAGCTACAAGATCCGCGAGGCGATGCCGCCTAAAAAATTCAAACCTACCCCTACTGACACTGCCAAATACGATGGATAGCAGGAGCCAAGGTCCTGGATAGACGATTACTTACAAACTGTAATGTTGCACAAGCGGAATCAGATAGCAGCAATGCAGTGCTTACAGCTTTACCTGAAGGACTCGGCACGAGCTTGGTTGAGAGGCCTGCCGTAAGGTTCCATTAAGTCATGGGACGACCTAGTGGACGCTTTCGTTGCCAATTTCCAAGCAACATACAAAAGACCCGTCGGGATCGAGGAATTACGACACTGCCAGCAGAAGCAGAAGGAGTCGATGCGCGCCTACATCGGGAGATTCACCAAGCTCCTAAACGCTGCCGAAGATGTCTCTGTGGATAGAGCAATCGATGTTTTCAGCGATGGCATCCGACGTGAAACCTATATAGAGGAGCTCGGGCGCAAGAAGCCAAAAACCATAACCAAGTTAATGGAAATCGCCAACAGTTGGGCTGATGGCGAAGACAACTTACGAAAGCCTCGACAGTGCAGCGACGATGAAGACGACGACCAGCCGAAGCACGATTCAGGTGGACGAAAGGACCGCCGCAAGAAAAGGAAGGACCGCAGTTACGACGACAGTAACCTGGTAGCTGCGGGATACTCTGACCGGCGAGACGAACGGTACGACGACAGGCGAGACGATCGGCAGGACGGCAATAGGAGTAATTCTGGAAATCGCGGCAGCTATAAACCACGGCCACAGAGGACTCCCGAGCTACCTTTTGCTGAGCAAATAAACGCTCCCTGCTACCTGCACTCGTACGTCGACTCCAAGATAACAAGACAAAGTCAAGTCACCTCCTCAGAGATTGTCGACAGTTCATTGAAATGCAGAAGCTCATCCAGCAGCAGCAGCCAACGCCACCACCACCACCCCCACCTCAGCACCAGGTCTAGCAGGCGCAGCCTCACAACCCTAACGAGTCATTCCCACCACCACGTGGGCAGATGAGCATGATCCATCGGACAGGTGTTTCGAGAAGGGAAATGAAGAAGCTCACCAGAGAAATTAATCTGGCAGAAAGTATCATGGCGAACATCCCTGAATATGTCGAGTGGTCGTCTCAGAGCATTACGTTCAGCCGAGCGGATCACCCGATGACCATACCAAAACTAGGATACGCTGCTTTAGTAGTCGAGGCACAAATCGGGGGGTTCAAGATGAGCAAAGTCTTCATGGATGGTGGAAGCGGACTAAACCTGATATTCGTTGACACAATCAAAAGTATGGGGATCACCATGAGGATGCTAGAAGATACTGACACCTGTTTTCATGGGATTCTCCCCACTTCACCAGCGTACTCTCTTGGCAAAGTTTACCCGAACGTCGTCTTTGGCAAACCCGACAACTTCAGGAAGGAAAAGATCGAGTTTGAGGTCATGAACTGGGAATCACAGTATCACGCTATACTCGGAAGACCAGCTTATGCCAAGTTCATGGTTGTGCCGCATTACGCATAACTCAAGCTGAAGATGCCTGGGAACAACGGGACAAACATCACCATCTATGGAAGTTTCTCACGCTCAGACAATTGTGATCGCGACTTTCAAAGGATTGCTGCGAAGTTTGGGGTAAAGCAGGAAATCAACGATCTCCCTCCCAAGTCATCAGCACACGATAATAAGGAAGATGAACACGGCGGAAAGACGAAGCAAAAGCCAGCCGATCTTGCCTTAGAAGTTTCGACAGTTAAAGCTTCGGCAGTTGATGGCGGAGCAGTCATAGGAGAAAGCAAGACACCGGCAATCACCGCCAAGACACCTGACGAACTCAGCGATGCTCCCAAAATCGCTGAAGCGGTGGACAAGCCGGAAGATAAGAACAACCCTTTCCTTGCTTAAGCGGATGGATATTATTTAGTTTTTTCCTTTCTTTTCAACAGGGCCTTTCCCTTTTTTCGCCCCTTACTCCTGTACGTACTTTATTAATGAGAACTTAAGTTTTGATTCCTTGAAAAGCATTGCAGTAATTCGCAGCACCCGAACCACATCACATAAACCTTGCCTATGCATCTCGGCGAGGGTTGGTGCGACGAACTACACGGCAAAAAGTTACGCTCCGAAAAAGCCTCTGAAACTACGAGTGCTAAAGGAAGCAAAACCAACAAGGACATCGACCTCTGCTATAGATGCCTCTAAGAGTGCCGCAAATAGCAAGAGTCTGGAAACACGTACATAAAACGACCCACGTTTGATACTTCACTTATGGAAGCATCAAGAAACGACGGAGTCATCGGCAGAATTAGTGCTCCTGATATATTCGGGAGCTGCTGTCAATACATGCATCGGTTGAAAGCAAAGTTGCACATACAACGGGTCTAGCAAAACCCGCAACACGAGCTGATCACTCAAACAATTTGCTGACCAACGAATACACATACGCTTAAACGGGCAATTAAGATTTACTCCTTCAAAATATGTCAAACGGCATTAAGATGATAAAAACGCATATACATGCACAGTTTACACAAAACCCAAATATTCGGGTACAATAGGGAACCAAAGTCTTCTATTTACAATAGGAGCATGACCCTGAACTACCCTTGTGAAGTATCTTTTTCTTCAGGTACCTTCGAGTCCCTTTCCAGCCTGTCGACAATTATATTGGACGGCAGTATCACCTTTGGGTACAGAAACTCCAAATCGCCCACTGCATTGGCAATGGATAGAAAGTATGCCGAAGGATAACGCGCAAGGACGAGGGCAAGCGTAAATCTAGCTCCCGCAAACACTTGAGCTCGCACCAAGTCCCGGATCTTCTTGGCGTTGCTGAATTCTGACATTAAAGTCAACAGCGTGGGAGGAACTGCGTTCAAAGGAAACATCGTCTTCCATATTACTCTCAGCCCCTTGTAGCACTTGTCGAAGAACCGATGCACCTGTTGGACCCGGTCCTGGAATTTCGCGACAGTCGAAGCTTTCGACTGTTCCCTCCAGAAAACTTCGTCTGATGATGACAACTGGGTCAGTGCGTTCACATGCTCGTGTATACGCTTGTTTTCTTCAGCCTTGTTCAAAGCTATGACTGGCAAAGGAACCAGTAGAAGATGAGAAAGTGCTTTTCATAAAACAGCAAAGAACAAGAGAGCCAGGGCACTTACAGTTCAAACTCTCGGTAGCTTTGTACAATTCAGTGAGCATCCGCGGCGATCTCATTTTTCTTATTGATGATAGCGACTAAGGCATAAGTGCTGCGCATGTCCTTCTCCACCTGCGCGATCCGGTCCTTCATGCGTTGGAGTCGATCGCTTTCAGGAACAGCACCCGAGGAGTCATCGACATAAGAAGGCACAGGGAAAACCTGCAAAAAGTCGTCCAAAGGTGCGACTGATTACATGGAGTCAATGTTTGGAAATTACTCCCATCGGGAGCAAAGGAATATAAACATTATAGCAAAGATATGCTGGCAACATCGCCAGCATGAAGTTCATTACAACCACGGAAAGTTTTATGACAAGACATCGTTCTGTTCCAGCAAAATTACAAGACTCAGGGGGCTTGGGTTTGATTCGATAAACTGGGACCTGCCGAAGACTTCTTAGCCTCAACTAACTCAAGGAGCTAGCGAGCGCATGTAAGAGCCGAAGCTTTAAAGGCGCTCAGATCGACGAATTTTCCATCGGGTCCCCTTGGAAGCTCCTTGGAGATTTCTTCTATATCAGCTTTGAAGCCATGACCCATCATAAGCTGGAAGGCTAGGAGGGCACCATAGGTACGCGAAGTACGTTTGAATACCTCGATAACATCCTTGGTGTTGACGGCAAAAGCGTCGAATAGCTGCCCCAAAGTTTTATCTTGATTAATCTTGGGAAGAATCATTGAATGGATCCGTGCCATGGCTCCCTTGCCCTTCCAAAGAAGGTCTTGAACAAGCTGTTGAGAGGCAAGCGTCATCGACAGGGTGTTTGACGGAGAATTATTCGGGACCTCGTCCAGAGCCTCAGCAGGGATATCGGCAGCTCCTGGGAAGGATGAGATGTGAAGAAAGGCATTAACAAAAGAATCAATGTTCACAAAAACAATAATCGGGAAGCGTACAAACAGAGGATTACCAAGCAAAGCCAGAGAAGATTGGCGGAGAAGATCATCCTTCTCCATCGCCCAAGCTTCGGCAGTGAGCCTGGCTGTCTCTTCGTCCTTCAGCCTCCTCCTTAGTTCCTCCAGCTCTCCTTTCAAAGTGTCAATTTCGGCACGAGCTTCGGCAGCAATTTTAATTGCGCCTTCCAGTTTTGAGGAAGAGGATTCGACCTCCTTTTGCAGCTGAGCCTTGTCAGCCTCCAAAGAAGCATATTGGGAGGCGAAAGATTCCCAGGAAGATATAACAGCTTGCAAGTCCTTAAAAGAAGAAGTTCATTAGCCGAGTACCCGAAGTTTATTAAAAAGAGCTGCCGATTCAAAAGAAAGAAAAGATTTACGGTTTTCCTGAAGAAGGAATTGCGGCAGCAGCAGCTGGAGGGATATTTTTCCCCCTAGAAAGAGACGAAGCAGTTGATGTTTGGACTGCGGGGATTGTAGTAGGGGCCGAAGCCTCGGAAGCCGTGGGATTTGACGGGGCAGTACCGATTTTGGACTTCTTGGGTGGAGGCTCGATGAAGTCTTCTCCCCTACGAAAGCAAAATAGATGACAAAGTCAGAGCAGAGGATGACAAAGGCAAAGACGTAAGGTCTCGAAGAAAAATCAAGAGCTTACAGATCCCAAAGATCATCTTCGTCGGCAAAGCCGCCGGATGACCTCTTCGAAGGCAGCACCTCGGCCTCCTCCGCAGCTGCATCAATAAAGGCAGCATGATCAGCGTCATCATCATGCATCGACCCCGCTGTGTCGCTAATATTGTTGGCTGCAGATTTGGGATCAGTAAGGATGGCTTCAGGATTCATCGGATAAGCATGTTCGGCTCCGGAGCTTGCATTTCCCTCAGCATGGGAACCTACGGGGACTGAGGAGTCTCCCCTCTCGGAAGTATCATCTGGCAGGTCGTGCGAGTAATCAGGGTCCATGAGGTTCTGCTAAAAATAAAACAAGTAAGGAAAATGGCGGTCGTGATTATCAAGAAAAATGACACAATGAGAATGTGAGAGTAAGAAATTACCTCAGTCGGTGGGTGATCAACGTCGAAAGGTACATGGGAAGATGTGAGAGGAATCGAATCTTCCTGGCTGAAGTGAGTAAGATGACGAACTTCATCAAGTAACTCTATGTCGGATAATTCAGCAGCATTTATCCTAGTCTCGTCTCTCACACCTGAATACAACCACATCGGATGAGCTCTGGCCATGATTGGTTGGATTCGACGCCTTAAGAACACAGAGGCTACCTCTGTGCCTATCATGGTTTGGCCACCGGCTTCCTTGATCCGAAGGAATCTGGCAAATAACCTATCGACTGCTGGTTTTTCGTCGGATGAGAGGGTATTTTTCCAAGATTGTTTAGGCTTGGCTTCAAGGATATCGGAAAAACGAGGGAGCTGAAGCTCAGTCGTTGAAGAATCTTTAATGTAAAACCACTTCAATCTCCATCCTTGCACAGAGTCTCTCATCGGGAAATTGAAGTAATTAACTTCTTTACGAGCAACGAAACCAACTCCGCCGATGACGAAGGAACCGCCACTGCTGTTATATCTCTTCACGAAGAAGATTTTCTTCCATAGGCCAAAGTGTGGTTCGATGCCCAGGAACGATTCCCATAGAGTTATAAAGATAGCAAGATGGAGGATTGAATTGGGAGTTAACTGCCACAGTTGGATCTCGTAAATTCAGAGAAGATGCTGAAGGAATTTGTGGGCAGGAAGCGAAAGACCCCGATGCAAGAAAGATAAAAACATCATGGTAAAACCAGCAGGGGGATTGGGCCGTGAAATCGCACCTGGAAGAATAACATTCCCCTCTTCAGAAGGAATGTATCCGAGGCTCTTAGCCTTCTTCTCGTCACGTTTAGTGGTGGTGGAAGTAGGCTAATCACCGGGGATGGAACCGGCAATGGAACTTGATGGCGCCGACGGTGCCGGAGCTGAAGGGGGAGCGTGGGGGACGCTCCTTTTCGGAGAAGATCTGGCGGTGGCACAGCTGCTTGCGGCAGCAGTAGCAAGGGTGGAGATCCTCTTCTTCCCCATCTCGCAGATTCACGGAGATCTGGATTTGGTGGCGGCGGCGCAATAGTTTTGAGCGCAGGAGAATGAGGAAGAAGAGGACGCAATGATGGTGTATGAAGAAGAGAAGAACTGCCAAACGAGAAACTATAAGATATAAGGGTGAAACGGGCACACGTACCCAGTCCACTAAGAGGGTCTCTTTTTCGTCAACAAATCACGGGAATCGAGGAGACGTCTTGGTAATTGTACGCAAGAAGCGGTCATTTCCTAAAAACTGCCCGCATAGAACTACGGTGGGCCCGTCAGGACACGTCTTATCAGTCAGACCATGGCAGTAATTACGTCATCAATGACGTCAAAAAAGCATGATGGAAGAGTCGAAGAAATAAAGTTGTCGAGTGGTCAACTTGAGTCTACGCATGGATTGCAAGCATCCGTACCTAGACCCGGGGGCTACTCCGATCGGGAGCGCTGGATGCGCACCCGATAAAAGGGAAACCAAAAGATTTTTTCAGGAAGAAGGGTCTGAAGAAGTGTTTTGAACAAAAGAGTGGTGTCTTCAGCTCGAAGTCTGCACCCGATTGCAAGCACCCGTGCCCAGACTCAGGGACTACTCCCATCGGGAGCGCTAAGTGCGCACCCGATAAAACTTTTTTGTACTCCAGGATCATGCCCGGGGACTTGATTCTGTGTAGGGTAACGTTGTTTTGCCATCAGCAGTTAATCAGCAAAGCTGGGCACGTTACTTACTATCCTTTACGCGTTAAAATCTTACTGAAGAATACAAGTCCCGGTACAAATGTATCGGATTACCTATGAAGACTTGCAGAAAACTTTGGCAGAAGAAGACGTTCGAGTGGCACAACTTGAGTCTACGCACGGATTGCAAGCATCCGTACCTAGACTCGGGGGCTACTCCCATCGGGAGCGCTGGACGCGCACCCGATAGAAGAAGATAATGCTATAACAAGATGGACAAAAAACAATCAAGGGAGAAGAACATTCACTGGAGGCATGCTTTAGTCTCTACCCGAAATATTTTCGGCTAGACACTCGGGGACTACTGACATGGGCATTACCCTTCGGGTAACTGACATCGCCCTATCCTGTGCGGCCCAATAGGAGGCCCATGAAGACAACAGATGGCAAGATGGGCCACTAAGACGGTGCCGAAGAGGATTCCTTGAAGAACAAGACGAAGAGGAGCCGAACAAGGGAAGTTTAGAACTAGGTCTTTTGTAAACCTAGACGTACCCGGATCGATCTCTTGAGACCTGGCCTCCTATATAAAGGCCAGGAGAGAGGCTGCCGAGGGACACGATCAATCTTAGCAACTTTAGCCACCAGAAGTCTAGAGCTAGGTCGCCGCAACACTTAGCCTCTGATACGTCTCTGACGTATCGATAATTTCTTATGTTCCATGCCACATTATTGATGATATCTACATGTTTTATGCACACTTTATGTCATATTCATGCATTTTCTGGAACTAACCTATTAACAAGATGCCGAAGAGCCATTCTTGTTTTTCGCTGTTTTTGGTTTCGTAAATCCTAGTAACGAAATATTCTCGGAATTGGACGAAATCAACGCCTGTGGTCCTATTTTGCCACGAAGCTTCCAGAAGACCGAGGGGGAAAGGAAGTGGGGCCACGAGGCACCGACACCATAGGGCGGCGCGGCCTGGCCCTTGGCCGCGCCGGCCTGGTGTGTGGGGCCCTCGTGTGGCCCCCTGCGTTGCCCTTCCGCCTACTTAAAGCCTCCGTCGCGAAACCCCCAGTACCGAGAGCCACGATACGGAAAACCTTACTGAGACGCCGCCGCCGCCAATCCCATCTCGGGGGATTCTCGGGAGATCTCCTCCGGCACCCTGCCGGAGAGGGGATTCATCTCCCGGAGGACTCTTCACCGCCATGGTCGCCTCCGGAGTGATGAGTGAGTAGTTCACCCCTCGGACTATGGGTCCATAGCAGTAGCTAGATGGTTGTCTTCTCCTCATTGTGCTTCATTGTCGGATCTTGTGAGCTGCCTAACATGATCAAGATCATCTATCCGTAATACTATATGTTGTGTTTGTCGGGATCCGATGGATAGAGAATACTATGTTATGTTAATTATCAAGTTATTACCTATGTGTTGTTTATGATCTTGCATGCTCTTCGTTATTAGTAGAGGCTCGGCCAAGTTTTTGCTCTTAACTCCAAGAGGGAGTATTTATGCTCGATAGTGGGTTCATGCCTCCATTGAATTCGGGACGGTGACGTAAAGTTCTAAGGTTGTGGATGTGCTCGTTGCCACTAGGGATAAAACATTGATGCTATGTCTAAGGATGTAGTTATTGATTACATTATGCACCATACTTAATGCAATTGTCTGTTGTTTTGCAACTTAATACTGGAAGGGGTTCGGATGATAACCTCAAGGTGGACTTTTTAGGCATAGATGCATGCTGGATAGCGGTGTATGTACTTTGTCGTAATGCCCAATTAAATCTCACTATATTTATCATGACATGTATGTGCATTGTTATGCCCTCTCTATTTGTCAATTGCCCGACTGTAATTTGTTCACCCAACATGCTTTTATCTTATGGGAGAGACACCTCTAGTGAACTGTGGACCCCGGTCCTATTCTTTACATCGCATACAATCTACTGCAATACTTGTTTTACTATTTTCTTGCAAACAATCATCTTCCACACAATACGGTTAATCCTTTGTTACAGCAAGCCGGTGAGATTGACAACCTCACCGTTTCGTTGGGGCAAAGTACTTTGGTTGTGTTGTGCAGGTTCCACGTTGGCGCTGAATCTTCCGGTGTTGCGCCGCACTACATCCCGCCGCCATCAACCTTCAACGTGCTTCTTGACTCCTACTGGTTTGATTAAACCTTGGTTTCTTACTCGAGGGAAACTTGCCGCCGTGCGCATCACACCTTCCTCTTGGGGTTCCCAACGGACGTGTCAACTACACGCATCAAGCAAATTTCCGGCGCCGTTGCCGGGAGATCAAGACACGCCGCAAGGGGAGTCTCCACTTCCCAATCTCTTTACTTTGTTTTTGTCTTGCTTTATTTTATTTACTACTTTGTTTGCTGCATTATATCAAAACACAAAAAAAAATTAGTTGCTAGCTTTACTTTATTTACTGTCTTGCACTCTATATCAAAAACACAAAAAAAAAATTAGTTACTTGCATTTACTTTACTTGATTCATCATGTTTCCTTTTAATTTTACTGTAAAAGATATACCTGTGGGACAAGGGTCTATAGTTGGGAGAAATAATATAGAAGAATTTTTTAATCATGTTAGTACCGTTGAAGATTTTGAAGATAGACACTTGGTAGAACTTGCTCCTACTTATGAAATTGCTGCTGCTGCTTTAGTTCGCATGTTGGAAACTAAATTTGTTAATCTCAATCCTATAATCCAACACATGTTTCTCACACTCGGTGATATGGAAGAAGGGGAATAGAAAGATTTTGTTTTAGAAACCCTTCTTAGAGAATTTGGTGGTATAGCTAGAGAGGCTAGAAAGGTCTTTACTAAATATAAGATGCTTGGCTCTTATACCAATTTTGTTAGTATTCTTGAAAAGATGGACATGGAGATAGTAAGGTACACTAATAATATTAATGATGGTGGGGAGATCAAATCACCAATACCATGTAAGCTCCTAGCGATGAATGAAGCGCTAGAAAATAACTATGCTTGGCTTGTTCCTGAAAATTTGTTTGATGAGAGTAGCAAGCCCAAGACTAATGAAAAGGGAGCCGCTGAAACTTATGTATCTAATATACTATGCATGGTTGAGAAAACACCAAACCCCGCTGAAGATTAATCATCTCTCGATAATACTTGATTTACACTTTCTGCGCCTAGCTGAAAGGCGTTAAAGAAAAGCGCTTATGGGAGACAACCCATGTTTTTACTACAGTACTTTGTTTTATATTTGAGTCTTGGAAGTTGTTTACTACTGTAGCAACCTCTCCTTATCTTAGTTTTGTGTTTTGTTGTGCCAAGTAAAGTCTTTGATAGTAAAGTGAATACTAGATTTGGATTACTCGCGCGTAAAACAGATTTCTTTGCTGTCACGAATCTGGGTCTAATTCTCTGTAGGTAACTCAGAAACTTATGCAAATTTACGTGAGTGATCCTCAGATATGTACGCAACTTTCATTCAATTTGGGCATTTTCATTTGAGCAAGTCTGGTGCCTCAATAAAATCCATCTTTACGGACTGTTCTGTTTTTGACAGATTCTGCCTTTTATTTCGCATTGCCTCTTTTGCTATGTTGGATGAATTTCTTTGATCCATTAATGTCCAGTAGCTTTATGCAATGTCCAGCAGTGTTAATAATAATTGTGTCACCTCTGAACATGTTAATTTTTATTGTCCACTAACCCTCTAATGAGTTGTTTCGAGTTTGGTGTGGAGGAAGTTTTCAAGGATCAAGAGAGGAGTATGATGCAATATGATCAAGGAGAGTGAAAGCTCTAAGCTTGGGGATGCCCCGGTGGTTCACCCCTGCATATTCTAAGAAGACTCAAGCGTCTAAGCTTGGAGATGCCCAAGGAATCCCCTTCTTCATCGACAACATTATCAGGTTCCTCCCCTGAAACTATATTTTTATTCCGTCACATCTTATGTGCTTTGCTTGGAGCGTCGGTTTGTTTTTGTTTTTGTTTTTGTTTGAATAAAATGGATCCTAGCATTCACTGTATGGGAGAGAGACACGCTCCGCTGTTGCATATGGACAAATATGTCCTTAGGCTTTACTCATAGTATTCATGGCGAAGTTTCTTCTTCGTTAAATTGTTATATGGTTGGAATTGGGAAATGCTACATGTGGTAATTGATAAAATGTCTTGGATAATTTGATACTTGGCAATTGTTGTGCTCATGTTTAAGCTCTTGCATCATATACTTTGCACCCATTAATGAAGAAATACATAGAGCTTGCTAATTTGGTTTGCATAATTGGTCTCTCTAAAGTCTAGATAATTTCTAGTATTGAGTTTTGAACAACAAGGAAGACGGTGTAGAGTCTTATAATGTTTACAATATGTCTTTTATGTGAGTTTTGCTGCACCGTTCATCCTTGTGTTTGTTTCAAATAACCTTGCTAGCCTAAACCTTGTATCGAGAGGGAATACTTCTCATGCATCCAAAATCCTTGAGCCAACCACTATGCCATTTGTGTCCACCATATCTACCTACTACATGGTATTTCTCCGCCATTCCAAAGTAAATTGCTTGAGTGCTATCTTTAAAATTCCATCATTCACCTTTGCAATATATAGCTCATGGGACAAATAGTTTAAAAACTATTGTGGTATTGAATATGTACTTATGCACTTTATCTCTTATTAAGTTGCTTGTTGTGCGATAACCATGTTTCTGGGACGCCATCAACTATTCTTTGTTGAATATCATGTGAGTTGCTATGCATGTCCGTCTTGTCTCGAAGTAAGAGAGATCTACCACCTTAATGGTTGGAGCATACATATTGTTAGAGAAGAACATTGGGCCGCTAACTAAAGCCATGATTCATGGTGGAAGTTTCAGTTTTGGACATATATCCTCAATCTCATATGAGAATAATAATTGTTGCCACATGCTTTTGCATTAAAGAGGAGTCCATTATCTCGTTGTCCATGTTGTCCCGGTATGGATGTCTAAGTTGAGAATAATCAAAAGCGAGAAATCCAAAATACGAGCTTTCTCCTTAGACCTTTGTACAGGCGGCATGGAGGTACCCCATTGTGACACTTGGTTAAAACATGTGTATTGCGATGATCCGGTAGTCCAAGCTAATTAGGACAAGGTGCGGGCACTATTAGTATACTATGCATGAGGCTTGCAACTTGTAAGATATAATTTACATAACTCATATGCTTTATTACTACCGTTGACAAAATTGTTTCATGTTTTCAAAATAAAAGCTCTAGCACAAATATAGCAATCGATGCTTTCCTCTTTGAAGGACCATTCTTTTTTACTTTTATGTTGAGTCAGTTCACCTATCTCTCTCCACCTAAAGAAGCAAATACTTGTGTGAACTGTGCATTGATTCCTACATACTTGCATATTGCACTTATTATATTACTCTATGTTGACAATTATCCATGAGATATACATGTTACAAGTTGAAAGCAACCGCTGAAACTTAATCTTCCTTTGTGTTGCTTCAATACCTTTACTTTGATTTATTGCTTTATGAGTTAACTCTTATGCAAGACTTATTGATGCTTGTCTTGAAGTACTATTCATGAAAAGTCTTTGCTTTATGATTCACTTGTTTACTCATGTCATTACCATTGTTTTGATCGCTGCATTCATTACATATGTTTAAAAATAGTATGATCAAGGTTATGATGGCATGTCACTTCATAAATTATCTTTGTTATCGTTTTACCTCGCTCGGGACGAGCGAGTAACTAAGCTTGGGGATGCCGATACGTCTCTCGACGTATCGATAATTTCTTATGTTCCATGCCACATTATTGATGATATCTACATGTTTTATGCACACTTTATGTCATATTCGTGCATTTTCCGGAACTAACCTATTAACAAGATGCCGAAGAGCCGATTCTTGTTTTCTGCTGTTTTTGGTTTCAGAAATCCTAGTAAAGAAATATTCTCGGAATTGGACGAAATCAACGCCCAGGGTCCTATTTTGCCACGAAGCTTCCAGAAGACCGAGGGGGAAAGGAAGTGGGGCCACGAGGCACCGACACCATAGGGCGGCGCGGCCTGGCCCTTGGCCGCGCCGGCCTGGTGTGTGGGGCCCTCGTGTGGCCCCTCGCGTTGCCCTTCCGCCTACTTAAAGCCTCCGTCGCGAAACCCCCAGTACCGAGAGCCACGATACGGAAAACCTTACTGAGACGCCGCCGCCGCCAATCCCATCTCCGGGGATTCTGGAGATCTCCTCCGGCACCCTGCCGGAGAGGGGATTCATCTCCCGGAGGACTCTTCACCGCCATGGTCGCCTCCGGAGTGATGAGTGAGTAGTTCACCCCTGGACTATGGGTCCATAGCAGTAGCTAGATGGTTGTCTTCTCCTCATTGTGCTTCATTGTCGGATCTTGTGAGCTGCCTAACATGATCAAGATCATCTATCCGTAATACTATATGTTGTGTTTGTCGGGATCCGATGGATAGAGAATACTATGTTATGTTAATTATCAAGTTATTACCTATGTGTTGTTTATGATCTTGCATGCTCTCCGTTATTAGTAGAGGCTCGGCCAAGTTTTTGCTCTTAACTCCAAGAGGGAGTATTTATGCTCGATAGTGGGTTCATGCCTCTATTGAATGCGGGACAATCACGTAGAAAGTTCTAAGGTTGTGGATGTGCTTGTTGCCACTAGGGATAAAACATTGATGCTATGTCTAAGGATGTAGTTATTGATTACATTACGCACCATACTTAATGCAATTGTCCGTTGTTTTGCAACTTAATACTGGAAGGGGTTCGGATGATAACCTGAAGGTGGACTTTTTAGGCATAGATGCATGCTGGATAGCGGTCTATGTACTTTGTCGTAATGCCCAATTAAATCTCACTATATTTATCATGACATGTATGTGCATTGTTATGCCCTCTCTATTTGTCAATTGCCCGACTGTAATTTGTTCACCCAACATGCTTTTATCTTATGGGAGAGACACCTCTAGTGAACTGTGGACCCCGGTCCTATTCTTTACATCGCATACAATCTACTTGCAATACTTGTTTTACTGTTTTCTTGCAAACAATCATCTTCCACACAATACGGTTAATCCTTTGTTACAGACAAGCCGGTGAGATTGACAACCTCACTCGTTTCGTTGGGGCAAAGTACTTTGGTTGTGTTGTGCAGGTTCCACGTTGGCGCCGGAATCTCCGGTGTTGCGCCGCACTACATCCCGCCGCCATCAACCTTCAACGTGCTTCTTGACTCCTACTGGTTCGATTAAACCTTGGTTTCTTACTGAGGGAAACATGCCGCTGTGCGCATCACACCTTCCTCTTGGGGTTCCCAACGGACGTGTCAACTACACGCATCAGCCTCTCGACGAGATCATAGCCGAACCCTTCGGCACCCCATTGTAATCCAATATTCTCATAATCAAGATCATACAGGCAGGACATAAGGGTTTTACCTCATCGAGGGCCCCGAACCTGGGTAAATTGCTCTCCCCGCTTGTCTGTGAACCAATGTCTCGTGTCAGCCTACAGGATTCAATCAACCCTAAGCCCCAATCGGAGGGCATTGTCGAGGAGCACCCTCGCCAGACGTAGATACAAACACCACCTACATTATAGCTGACGTTCCTAGAGTTGTTGCGCCGGAGATAGAAAATGCGTTTCCACAGGCCCCAATGAGGATGGATGCCGAGGAAACACTCGCAGATTCTGATGAAAATACAGATGTGGAGGAGAGAATTCGGGGTCAGCTGGTGCAGCTGAATCCCGTAAACAAAAAGGAGACCACGAAGAAATTCGTGGATAGGAGTAGAGAGGCCACGAACGAGGAAGTCGATGAATGTTACCCAGAATCCGATTGGAGGATGGGGAAAGCTCTCATCACAGGGGAACTTTAGTGATTCCTGCTTCAAAGTCTTCTGCTCCTGAGCGGAGATCTTGTACCGCTCCCAACCAGAAACCCGGGCCTTCCACGCGGGTGCGTCCGTGCCTGGAGCCTTGTTCTTCAGCATCTTCATGCGCAAAGGAGCCATGGGGGAGAGCTTTAGTGGAAGATAAGGATGAAGGGAAGCAGGAGCGCAAGGAGCTTAAGCGATGGCAATGGCGGAGAGAGAGAAAGAGAAAGCAGATGTGCGGCGCGGCGAAGGGGATGAATGAGGATGATGCGGTAAATATATAGTGAGAAGCTGATCTGCCGCGCCGTTGGATGAAAATGAGAGGTATTTCTAGCCTTACGCGTGTCCACAAGGGTAGAATGGTCTCATCAGCCCGAAATTACTGGACGGAGTTACTGCGTGCGTGCTGGAAATTACGGAGGACGTGTGTCCCCCACCTGCACGACGTGTCGACGGTGCATGAATTCTGGACCCACAACTCAGTGAGGTGACAGAAGCTGTGCCTTCCCAAGGAGGGAATCGTGGCTATCGTCAGCATCGACGTCAGTCGATAAATCTTCGGGTGTTTTCATTAAAAGATGGCGACAACAAATCTTCGAGTCTTCTAGCAGAGAAACTTTGGGAGCCTATGATCAATTGCAAGCATCTGCCCATATGCTCGGGGGCTACTCTTATCAGAAGCATTGTATATACTTCTGATAAGAGAATAAGGTAAAAAGGAAAAATATTGAGTTGTTCAATATAGCAAAAGCTGAGCCTACAACCAAGTGCAAACACTTGGCTGTAGCCTCGGGGTCTACTCCCATCGGGAGCGTTCGTCGCGCACTCGATTAAATGAAAAAGAAAAGGAGCAGCAAGTTGAGTAAAAAAATAGAGAGAAGATAATAGAAGTTTAGCCTACAACCAAGTACAAGCACTTGGCTGTAGCCTTGGGGGCTACTCCCATCGGGAGCGCAGGTCGCACACCCGATGAAAATGAGAAGTAGCATCGTACATTTTCGAGTTATATATAATTCGAAATGTACTCCCATCGGGAGGTCAAGATATTATGTCATCATATGACTCGAATAAATATACCATTCCAGCAGCCGAAAAAGGCACTCGACAATATATTCTCAGAGCGCGTCCGCCGCGGTAAAATCTCTGAATGCCATAATATTTTACGAAGGTAAGTCCCCGTGATCCGTCCTGTGTGACGTGGTATTGCACCCGAATGCGCTCTACTATTTTGTCCATGTCAACAGACGCGAAGAAAAATCCTAGCGAACGCGTTAGGTACTAGATAAATTTTTACTGAGATTCGACTCATGGTAAGACCTTAAGCGACACATGTCGAATTAAGCTAGTATCCCAAGGTTGAGTCCAGGGACTTGACCTTGAAGTAGGTTTTTGCGGGTTTGCCACAAGAGCAGTTAACTGGTACCTGATCCGTCAGATGAACCAGCCCCATCTACCATTATCCATGTACAAGATATAAATACCTCGAGCAAAATATTATAGAAAACCGAAGAATTTATGGATTGATTCTACAATGGAGATTTTACTCGATTCTACGATTCAAACAAAATCTCGGGGGCTACTGACATAGGCATCCAAGATGGCCCTACCGAATAAGGTACCCGGGGATGGTTGAAGGCCCACGACCCGAAGTTTATGAAGCTTGGAAGCCCAATAAGCATCTATATGGAAAATAGAGATAGATTAGGAATAAAGTCTTGTATCAATACGGGAAGGACTCAAATAGTCTCCCGAACTTTGTAACTTGTACGATACGAAAGCCTCGGCTCCACCTCCTATATAAAGGGGAGCCGAGGGAGAAAGAAAGGATCGCATCATTGTCAACACAAATCCTAGTTTTATACTGTCGAGCACCTTTTTCGGCTGAACCTTCGAGATCTACTTGCCCTCTACTTTCTGCGAAAACCCAAGTCTACAATCTGTAGGCATTGACAAGTTAATCCCTTGTCACCTAGATTCGCTCGCCCACCGGGGTCTCGCACACGCATTGACCTGGCAGGTGAGAAGAGGGGGGCGGCTAGGACAAGACCTCCAAGACGGCCTGGTAGGAGCTAGGGGAGGGAGGTGCCCCGCATGCGCTCGAGGCAACATGGGGTAATGGGAAGGCATGGGAGGGAGGGAGGTAGGGGTAGGTGGGTGGTTTGCGGAAGGAGGAGATAACGAGGAGATATGGAGAAAGGGGGGACACGCCCGTGCCAAAACTAGGTCTCCCTTCTCCGTGATAGTACAGAGATCCGCATCGGTGTTGGGCCAGTTTGACTGGTCAAGGCCCATCTCGGTCGAGGACAAAGCGGGCAGGCCCATCTAGCCACCGTGGCCGTTTGGCCGGTCCCTTTCCACGTCCACCATGCACAGATGGATGCAAACCACGTTGGCGACGTAGGGCACAATCTCCAGGCACGGCGGCCAGGCAGGGAGGCGCACCACCGCTGCCGCAGCGCGGCGGTCCCGGTGCAGAAGGTAGACGGATTTGCCTAATGCAAACTACCTACGAGAAACAATGAAATAATGAATTGCAGGGGAAGCAATGAGGGAGGAGAAGATGACGCCGCCATGGCTATGGACGGAGAAGGAATCTAGGAAGGCGGCAAAATTAAAGTTGAGAGCATTGGTGACACAAATCTTATATTTACTAATTGGAGGCACCATACGTGACACCACGTTAATCCACATCATTAGAATAATTAGAACAATCGGATCTATAATTAATGGCTAGGATTAGTTAAAAACTAATTATTTTTTATGTCACAAAAGTCGTAACGTAGACACGTTAACTTGATTATTGTACGTAAAGGAAAAAATAATATTAATCCCTCTATGGTTGGTTGTACCCAGCAACATGCATCTGACGAAAAATTATTTGGCACGATAGTTCACCTCAAGTTGTGCGTACCATGCAACGAGAGGAAAAACAATGAAACGTGTATCACCTGGATTCTTGAATAATTTAGTTAGGTAACAATAAAACAAGAAGACGTATGTAACCTGGAGTCTTTTAATTTTATTAATGAAATGATAAGACGTACCCAGCCTGATGTCTTGGTGAGGCTGCACCGGCTTCCTTCATCTAGCGATAGCATTAACCATGTACAAAGAGAGGGCGATGCCATCCAGGTCCTGACCCAGCGCACGCGCAGATGGAAAGATGGAAGAATCACATCATGGTTCTGATTGCTCGGCGGCAAGACACGACGGCCGAGCTTGGCGCAATCCCTCCGATCACAAGTATGCTAAGCCTTTCGTCTACAGCGTGCGCCTTCTACTTTCTGATTAAGGTAAGCTAATCTCTAATTTTCAAAAATTCATGTCGTTTGAGATTCAAAGCCAATGAAAAAAAGGATCAGTATTAGATCGAATTAGTATACATGGGTTTTATGCACTATGCACGAATTATTTTTTGATGGATCTGAAATCACACTAATTAGTCATACATGTAGCCTATAGCGAGCGGTATAATTCTTGCAGGGATGTGAACAATGCATAAATTAAGTTATTGAGGATGATGCGGCTTTCCGGTTAGCGAGGTTAGGTATCCACATGCTTTACATTCATTCCAATTCTCCATATCTCTTCGTTGATGTATGAGATTGAAATTTTCAGAGAATTAGGCTTAGATATGTAAGTCTCCATTTTTTACCATTTCAATCCTCCATATATATATATATCTACATTTAGTTTTTCAGATTTCATTGGTCGTATTGTTCAATGCAACTATGTAGTACTCTTTAGTTGTACCCTTATCAACTACTTGCCAAAATGACAAACCATGTGAACTGGATCTGCTTATGTGTATTACTAAATACTAATCTCTCGATATTATGTAGGTATAAAGTTTCTATGGTCCCATCTATGTCCCTGTAAAAATACCCCCTCCGTCCTAAAAAAGGAATACATGCTAACTTATAAAAAGTTGAGACATCCTTTTTCTGGACGGATTTGTACTTTTGCCAGATACAATGCAAATGTAATCAAAGGTATTCCTGGCATTTCACTATAGCGCCGAGGCAGCCATGTAGGACGACACCCATACATCATGTTATCTTATAAATAGCTTAAACCGTTGGTTTTATCTCCCTCAGTATTTAGTTAAAGGCTAATCTCATGTATTTGCTTAGTGTCCTTAAAAATGTCATACTCGTTTCAGTTAGATATATATTTTCGTTATTAGTAACAAGAGGTCACTTCATTCTCTTAAGTTGAGAATATCAGATCGTCCTGTCAAAACAGGCAAGGCGAGCTTGGAAGGTCCAAGAAAAATCTGGTAGGAGGAACAAAGAGGCTGAGGATGTGCGAGAGTGGGTCTTTGGCTGGGGTACTCCTCGCATCTGCGAGTTGTCGCCTCTTGCCGTGGTTGTCTACAAGTCCACTCACCCATGATCGCTTCGAAGTGTAAGTAGTACATTTCTCAGCCATTTTCCATATTGTTTAGCGGAACTATGTACTCGACTCAACTTCGAAACAAGTTTTACTGATGTGATCTTTCCTTTCCACCAATGTGCTTGACTCTCTTTGGAAATGCATGTTAGAGCACGGCTATATTGAGGATGGTGGAATTTAACTGGGGAGAATTGATCGTAAAGACCATTTTCGGGGATCTTCTACGATTTCCATTTCATGCGAAAAAGTGTTGTGTTTCCCTCCTATGGGTCATTGCTGGCATTGTTAATATCATATCCTTCCCGGTGTCCCATCGGTCCACGATAGTACACATTAATATCGGATGTTGAGTGGTATCATGAAATTATTATTGTCCAGTGCTTCCGAATATCAAAATTTTATGGCCGGTGATTGGACACCAGTTCTTACCTTTCGAGTTTTTTTTTATTTGTGCTTGCTCTGGAAACCACTTGTTCACACATTAGTTTTATCTCATCTTGGTTGGTGTTGTATTTGCAACACAAATTATTTTGGTCCACTTTGTTTCAAAGATGCTAGATTTTTATTTGGAGTTACTCTTCAGTGCAGGTACAGGGTATGCAAGCTAGCAGAGGAACTCCACAATAACTAACAAACTCAGAGTAGGTCACAACATTGTTCGGGAATCAGGTCAGATAGTATATATCTGCATGACTCTTAATACTGTTGGTCACTGAATTTAACCTTTCACGATGGCATCAATGAGAAACGCATGTTCTTCAATCTATCAATATACCAACCCTATCAATATTGTGTTTAGCTATATAGTAACAATTTGCCAATCATCAGTTTAGATGCTTCTCACCAATTTTTTTGTTTTTGATTTTCTAGATAAATGACACCCGAAAAATTGTACAAGACGAGGAATGGAAGCTAACCGAGTTCAAATGAGTAGGTGGATCAGACTACATAGTATCATGATACTTTGTTTGTAATGTTGATTCCCTATTCGCAGTCGATATATGAAAGAGTGAGAGGATAAGATGACATTTGCTGTTGCCAATGGATATTTTAGTCATCAGTTTTCACTTCATTTTAGATTCGTACATTTATTTGTGATTAGTACGATTGTGTGTCTGCTTTTGATAACAAAACGACGCTTCCATATAAATATAAACGTGATGGTAAAACCAAAGAAATAATTAAGATGCAGATGAAAACTAACTAGACTAATATATCATGTTCAAAGTTTGACTGTTTTCACGATACATATTGAGATAAAATAAAAATCCCTAGCCCGTGCAGGGCACGGGTTGATGACTAGTATTGTTAATCCGAGGTGAGAGGGTTGCCAGAGTGATCCAGAACCGGCAAAACTCGTAGCTACCATCGACCGGATTTGCAACCCAAGAGTAAAACGTGGAGAGAATGGAGTCGAGGAACGCCACACCTGGGGTGGAGTACGACACTCTGGCCACTCTGGACGCAGGAATGGTCACCCGGGCTGGCACCGCGTTGGCAGGATTGCTTTTGGATGCAGTCGAGCTAACGGAGCGAGGAAGGGCGGGGTCGGCAGCGGGAGCTTCGACCTCCATGGCCACGGCCTTGGAGGGTATGGAAATGACGTCCGGCGACCATGCCAGCAAGGATAGGGGCTGCGCATGCGCGGTGGGGGGTAGGAGGAGGCCAAGGGGCAAAGATCCTAGGGCTATGGGTGGTGGAGTGGTGGCGGACGAGCCGTCATGTGGTGGTGACAGGTTGTCGCCCGCGCTGTCGCTAGAGCTCATCTCTCTTGAAAATTTCTGATTCTTCATCACCGCGAAACTTATTCAGTTCATGTTCTTTCGTCAGAGTGATACAACATTAATAAGCAGAATCTGAGTCGGTATAGATCCGCCCGGGGACAGTTAGGCCTAGGATCGCGAGGGGGACGAGTTACATGAGGATCTTTATGATGAACTCGGGGGGGTGTTGTTTGTAGTGTTCTGATCTATGATTGGATCGAACACACACAAATCAACATCAATAAATTGGGTGTGAAACGGATCAAGGGGTGAGGAGACGAATTGGGATGGGAGACAAATGAATTTGGAAGTTGGGAATGTCTACGTTATACAATCACAGCGTGCCTTGCATGACACTTGGTCCCTTTAACAACACCCACACCTATTAGAACCGGCCCCACCGGTGAACAACACCCAGTCCACCTACTCAACATGGCACCAGCTCAACCACGTGCCACATAGACTGACTGTAGGGGCCCTTCGTTCCTTGCTAGTCCGTGATCTTCCTGGACCAGCAGCTCGATGTCCACCCATGTAGCATCAGGGTGTGACATTCCCCCCTCGAGTTTGGTCTGCCTCCCAGAGTGGTGCACTTGGAAACCCAAGCGTCTGGAGATCATAATCATCCTAGGTTGCATGTGCGATGTCCAAACCATCCGACTTGATCAGAATTTGAGTCGCTGCTGCATTGCCAGAGTGTACCATGCGACACTCGAGAATTTCCTATGGATCTACGGTGGCAGGCACTAGATCCGGCACATTTGGAAACTCACTATGAAACATGGAAAACATGATGCACATGGACATTACTCGACAGTTGCAAAACATGGTTTTCCTCTCCCGCAGAGTTTTAACCAAAATAAAAGGGGATTGTTAGTAAATCCCCAAAAATCAATATAAAACATGGATATAACATCATATATGTTGCAAATATATGTGAATATGTGTCAACAAGATACAAAGTTCATGCATGCATTTTACATGCATCAACATTCCAAAGATTAACCTATGCTTGTCCTCGAGCATAAAGGTAATAAAACTAACATGGACTTTAGTTTGTTGCTTTGCTTCTTTTCATTGTCACAGAAAGTTCACAAGATTCAATCCTTAAAGAATAGCAATAAGCAAGTAAGCTATAAGGTGATATTTTTACAATCTACAAAACATGCTCAATAATAAGTGGTCTTATGCTCAAACAAATGGAAGTATTATAGACCATAAAGCATACTTGGATGAACCTATAGAATTTTTGGAAGGCTCTTTTATGTGTGGATGTTTTTAGTATTTTGACTAATTTGACTCTTGGATAATAGAAAGTAAGTAGAGAACACATGTGCTACTCTTCCAATAAAATAAAAGATAGTTGGGGGAATAAAATAAAGCTTTGAGATATTTAGTACATGTCAAACACTACAAGGGAAAGGCCTACTGCCGGCGCACCAAATAGGCTTATTGCCGGCGCACCTAAGCCCGCCGGTGCGAACGGGCCGGTGATAACAGCACATTGCCGGCGCGCCTGGATGTTCGCCGGCGGTAAGGCAGCTACTGCCGGCGCACCGGCCCTGATTCACCGGCAACTACCATATTCCACCGGCGCACTTGTTGCTGCGCCGGCAGTAGGGATGCCAGCACTGGCGCGTGCTTTGTGCGCCGGCAGTAGGTAATGTAGGTTCGCCGGCAGTAGCAGTCGAAAATACAATTTTATAGCCTTTTTCCAGCTTATTACAATGCATATTTGCAAATTTATACAACAGTTCATATTTGTACAGCAGCACATGCAATATGAGAAGCACATAGAGAGTCAAGTATCATTTCGGTATCAATACACAAATACACAAGTCTCATTCCGGAATGTTGATTCATACAACACATGTGCATATGCAACACCGAAGGACGAAGTTTCACAAAGTTAGAAGTCTCGGTACATAGTCGTCGCAAGTGTCGTTATACACCTCACAATGTAGCTCCTAACCTAAACTACAATCACATAGAACATGACCAACATGGTCACGATGACCATCATCACGAAGGCCATGGTCTTCATCCGGTTCCTCCTCATGTCCCTCATCTCTCCCGCTAGATAACGGGCGTATCTTCCTTTCGCCTCCACCCTAGTAGGGTATCCCTTGTAGATGTTGCCGCTGAAACGGTGCACCTGTCTCCGACAGTCCTCCCAGTCGTCGTAGACTCCAGGAACCCTCCGCTTGTACACGACATATGTCGTCGGCATCTCCATGCACAAGACAAGTAAAACGTTAGTACCAATGCAATGAACAAGTGGCAACTCAAATAAGAGACAAGTAGTATGAACTAAATAGCATGTGCCTCATACTTTGTTGGTCGAAATAAATAATAACATACAGGGATGGGGTCAGCGAGGCTAGGTAGGATGCACAATAGATTGATATTTGTGGCCATCACACCAAGCCTCACTGGCCCCACCCCGGAGTGTACAAGTGACCAAACATTTTAATTATCAGCCAATGCAATTAAGAAGTACGAACTCAAATAAAAGACAAGTAGTACGAATTAAATAGCGTGCCTCATACTTTGTCGGTCGAAACACATATTAACATCCAGGGATGGAGTCAGTGAGGCTAGGTAGGATGCACAATAGATTGATACTTGTGGCCATCGCACCAAGGCTCACCGGCTCCACCCCCGAGTGTACGAGTGACCGAACATTCTAATCATCGGCGAACTCCAAATACGAGGCAAGTAGGGGTCGAGTAAATGCAAATAATTATTAAGGTATCTACGCCATAATCTTGAAATATATAGCAAAGTAAATGAAACTATAGACACATGTTCACATGCACATCCATACAACTAAATAAAAGCAACAACTCGATTCTATGGGAATATGTAGCAATTATTACAATACGGAAGTTCAAGGACATATCGTTAAAGCTTTAGCAATAGTGTTCCCGTCGTAGGATCAGGTTGTACGCCTAGGGGGAATGGACGGCAGCCCTCAAGCTAGTTGAACGGCCTCTCATCACGCGACATCTCCAAGCGGAGTTCTATCTCGTCATTAGGTGGTAGACCGTAGCCGTAGAAGAACTCGCCGACCTCATCGTTGACATCCTGCAGGATTATCGTGCAAATGAACCGCTGGATGCGAGCCCAGTTCTTTCTAATCTCTATCAGGGCACCCGCCATGTTTGCAAACCTGTTTCTGAGATTCTCTCGGCAGTAACATGTCATCTCGCGTACTTTATGTACTCCGCATCTGGAGGATGGCGTACCACGCGTCCATCCCATTGTCTTGCGTCGACCGCCTGAGGGAGGGGAAGTTGGTTGTGTGGGTTAAGACCAAGCCTCCTCGGGATTTCTCTCTACTTTGAGGGGCCTGCCTTGTTGGCGAAGCCGGTGAGAGCATCATTGAGAAGGGCCCCGATGTGGGTGTTGTCTTTCTTGTGGTCCCTACCCGAGTCGAGATAGACTGCATGCGAGTGTTGCGGGTGCACGACGATGAGGGTGCGTAACTTGTCTCTCGCGGAAAACACACGGATTAACCTTTGGAAATGCAAATGGAGATATAGGATAGAATGGTGATGGGGGATCTGGCGAGTGATTACTTACTCGGGGAAGTAAGGGATGAGAATGGCGCCTTTTAATGTTCGCCGACGCATGAAATCCTCGACCTGCCGGGTGGCAATCGGCCGATCCCCAGCGCTACAGTGCATGATGCTCTCCCGCATATAGAAGGGGTCCATTATCGCGATGGTCGGCGTCCCCTCCTTAAAAATCTGGGAAGACAAGCTAAGAGCAACTAGGCGAACCACACTAAAGTGGAGCATTTGCATGCGATAGATGCTGAAGATGTCATTGAACGGGATGAAACACAAGTCCGCGGGGTACTTCTCGACGAAGTTCATGCCAGTTGGCACCTTTGCCACAAAGAGAGGGTAACTAGGATCTTTTGATATGAGAAGTTGCTTCTCCACATGCCTGACAGTCTCATGCAAGCTCCTCATATCCGGGGTGAGTTTGTTGATGACATGCTCC
>NC_061513.1:4205168-4248975 GCF_022539505.1 Lolium rigidum
ATGCCTCAACTCATACTTTCCAGGATACTTAATCCCACCTTTATAACCACCCATTTACGCGGTGGCGTTTGATGTAATCAAAGTACCTTTCCGGTATAAGTGATTTACATGATCTCATGGTCATAAGGACTAGGTAACTATGTATCGAAAGCTTATAGCAAATAACTTAATGACGAGATCTTATGCTACGCTTAATTGGGTGTGTCCATTACATCATTCATACAATGATATAACCTTGTTATTAATAACATCCAATGTTCATGATTATGAAACTAATCATCCATTAATCAACAAGCTAGTTAAGAGGCATACTAGGGACTCTTTGTTTGTCTACATATCACACATGTACTAATGTTTCGGTTAATACAATTATAGCATGATATATAAACATTTATCATAAACATAAAGATATAAATAATAACCACTTTATTATTGCCTCTAGGGCATATCTCCTTCACGGAGGAGATCTTCTGAACCCCCCGAGTTAGGGTTGACGGCGGCGGCGTCTCTGGAACTGTTCTGGTATTTTGGTTCTCTGTACTAGGGTTTTCAGAGACGAAGGAATAAATAGGCGAAGGGGCAGCGTCGGGGGAGCCAGGGGGCTCCCTCCCCACACCTTGGAGCGGCAGTGGGGCCCCCCGAGCCGCCCTATGGTGTGGGCCCCCTGCTGGCCTTCCTCGACTCTTCTTCGGTCTTCTGGAACACTCCGTGGAAAATAGGGCCGTGGGCTTTTGTTTCGTCCAATTCCGAGAATATTTGTAAACTAAATTTTCTGAAATCAAAAACAGCAGAAAACTGGAACAGGCACTGTGGCATCTTGTTAATAGGTTAGTCCCAGAAAATGCATAAAAACATTATAAAGTATGAATAAAACATGTAGGTATTGTCATAAAACTAGCATGGAACATAAGAAATTATAGATACGTTGGAGACGTATCAAGCATCCCCAAGCTTAGTTCCTACTCTCCCTCGAGTAGGTAAACAATAAAAAGAATAATTTCTGAAGTGACATGCTATCAACATAATCTTGATCAATACTATTGTAAAGCATATGATATGAATGAAGTGACTCAAAGCAATGGTCTATAGTTTGCTAACAAAAAGATAATGACTAAACAACTGAATCATATAGCAAATTCTTTTCATGAATAGTACTTTTCAAGACAAGCATCAAAAAGTCTTGCATAAGAGTTAACTCATAAAGCAATAGATTCTTAATTAAAGGTTTTGAAGCAACACAAAGGAAGATTTAAGTTTCAGCAATTTCCTTCAACTTTCAACATGTATATCTCATGGATAATTGTCAACACAAAGTAATATGATGAGTGCAATAAGCAAGCATGTGGGAATCAATGCACACAGTTGACACAAGTGTTTGCTTCTAAGATAGAAAGAAGTAGGTAAACTGACTCAACATAAAGTAAAAGAAAGGCCCTTCGCAGAGGGAAGCGGGGATTAAATCATGTGCTAGAGCTTTTCAAGTTTTGAAATCATATAGAGAGCATAAAAATAAAGTTTTGAGAGGTGTTTGTTGTTGTCAACAAATGGTAGTGGGCACTCTAACCCCCTTGTCAAACAGACTTTCAAAGAGCGGCTCCCATGAAGGACGTTATCTCTACCAGCAAGGTAGATCATCCCTCTTCTCTTTTGTTTACACATGTATTTTAGTTTTATTTATAGATGACACTCCTCCCAACCTTTTGCTTTCACAAGCCATGGCTAACCGAATCCTCGGGTGCCATCCAACATTTCACATACCATGGAGGAGTGTCTATTGCAAAATTAAGTTGCTTACTGATAAATCAGGGCAAAACATGTGAAGAGAATTATTAATGAAAGTTAATTAATTGGGGCTGGGCACCCCGTTGTCAGCTCTTTTTGCAAAATTATGGATAAGCGGATGTATATGCCACTAGTCCATTGGTGAAAGTCTGCCCAACAAGATTGAAAGATAAAACACCACATACTTCCTCATGAGCTATAAAACATTGACACAAATAAGGAGTAATAAAGTTTTGAATTGTTTAAAGGTAGCACATGAAGTATTTACTTGGAATGGCAGAAAAAATACCACATAGTAGGTAGTTATGGTGGACACAAATGGCATAGGTTTTGGCTCAAGGTTTTGGGTGCACAAGAAGCATTCCCTCTCAGTACAAGGCTTTGGCTAGCAAGGTTGTTTGAAGCAAACACAAGTATAAACCGGTACAGCAAAACTTACATAAAACATATTGCAAGCATTATAAGACTCTACACTGTCTTCCTTGTTGCTCAAACACTTTTACCAGAAAATATCTAGACCTTAGAGAGACCAATCATGCAAACTAAATTTCAACAAGCTCTACGGTAGTTCTCCACTAATAGGTTTAAACTACATGATGCAAGAGCTTAAACATGATCTACTTGAGAGCTCAAAACAATTGCCAAGTATCAAATTATTCAAGACAATATACCAACTACCACATGAAGCATTTCCTGTTTCCAACCAAATAGCAATAAATGCAGCGGTTTTCAGCTTTTGCCATGAACATTAAAAGTAAAACGAAGAACACCAGTGTTCAAATGAAAAAGCGGAGCGTGTCTCTCTCCCACACAAGCATGTTAGGATCCGATTTATTCAGAGAATGAAAATAACAAAACGAAAATAAAAGCATACAGACGCTCAAAATAAAGCACATAAGATGTGACGGAATTAAAATATAGTTTCACTAGAGGTGACCTGATAAGTTATTGATAAAGAAGGGGATGCCTTGGGCATCCCCAAGCTTAGACGCTTGAGCCTTCTCGAAATATGCAGGGATGAACCACGGGGGCATCTCCAAGCTTAGACTTTTCACTCTTCTTGATCATATTATATCATCCTCCTCTCTTGATCCTTGAAAACTTCCTTCACACCAAACTCAAAGCAATCTCATTAGAGGGTTAGTGCATAATCAAAAATTCACATGTTCAGCAAGGACACAATCATTCCCAACACTTCTGGACATTACCCAAGGCTACTGAAATTTAATGGAGCAAAGAAACCCACTCAAACACAATAAAAGAGGCAATGCAAAATAAAAGGCAGAATCTGTCAAAACAGAACAGTCCGTAAAGACGAATTTTTTCGAGGCACTTAACATGCTCAGATGGAAAAGCTCCAGTTGAATGAAAGTTGCGTACATATCTGAGGATTACTCATGAATTTTTTGAAGATTTTTAGATTTTTCCACAGAGAGATAAACTCAAATTCGTGACAGCTAAAAATATGTTTCTGCGCAGAAATCCAAATCTAGTATCAACTTTCTATCAAAGACTTTACTTGGCACAACAGTGCAATAAAATAAAGATACAAAGGTATTGCTACAGTAGTAACAAGCACCTTGACTCAAATATAAAACAAAAATTGCAGAAATAAAATAATGGGTTGTCTCCCATAAGTGCTTTTCTTTAACGCCTTTCAGCTAGGCGCAGAAAGTGTAAATCAAGAGAAGAAGCATTAACATAGGAGTTGGGAGTTTTCTCAACGATGCATTGTATCTTATCTATGTAAGTTTCAGAAGCTCCTCTTTCATTACTTTTAGGCTCATTATCCTCCTCAAATAAATTTTCAGGAACAATCCAATCAAAATTCTTTTCTAGTGCCTCATGCATTCCTATGAGCTTATAAGGTATTGGTATTTTAGTCTCCCCCTCACAATTGGCTTCATTAGTGTACTTTAGTCTATCTTTTTCCATCCTTTCAAGGGTATTTGCAACATTGATATAAAAGCCAAGCATCTTATGTTGAATAAAGACTTTTCTAGCTTCTCTAGCTACATCACCAAATTCTTTAAGAAGGGTTTCTAAAACAAAATCTTTCTTCTCTCCTTCTTCCCTATCACGGAGTGTAAGAAACATATGTTGCATTATAGGATTAAGATTAACAAATCTAGCTTCCAACATGTGCACTAAAGAGGCAGTAGCAATTTCATAATTAGGAGCAAGTTCTACCAAGGATCTATCTTCAAAATCTTCAACCTTACTAACATGATTGAAAAATTCTTCTATATTATCTCTTCCAATGATAGACCCACTCCCTACCGATATATCTTTCAAAGTGAACTTAGGGAGAAGCATAATGAAATAAACAAGGGTAAACCGATAAAGTAAATGCGAGTAACTAATTTTTTTGTGTTTTTTATATAAAGAAAGCAAACAAGACAGAAAATAAAATAAAGCAAGACAATAAACAAAGTAAAGAGATTGGGTGTGAGAGACTCCCCTTGCAGCGTGTCTTGATCTCCGGCAACTGCGCCAGAAAAATAGCTGCTTGTGACGGTAAAGCACACGTCCGTTGGGAACCCAAGAGGAAGGTATGATGAGTACAGCAGCGAGTTTTCCCTCAGTAAGAAACCAAGGTTATCGAACCAGTAGGAGATGAAGATCACGTGAAGGTTGTTGGTGAAGGAGTGTAGTGCGGCGCAACACCGAGGATTCCGGTGCCAACGTGGAACTTGCACAACACAATCAAAATACTTTGCCCCAACTTAACAGTGAGGTTGTCAATCTCACCGGCTTGCTGAAAACAAAGGATTGAACGTATGGCGTGGAAAATTATGTTTGCTTGCAGAAAACAAAAGAGAACAATGATTGCAGTAGGTTGTATTTCAGATGTAAAAGAATGGACCGGGGTCCACAGTTCACTAGTGGTGTCTCTCCAATAAGATAAATAACATGTTGGGTGAACAAATTACAGTTGGGAAATTGACAAATAGAGAGGGCATAACAATGCACATACATATCATGATGACTACTATGAGATTTACTTAGGGCATTACGACAAAGAACATAGACCGCCATCCAGCATGCATATATGCCTAAAAAGTCCACCTTCGGGTTAGCATCCACACCCTTTCCAGTATTAAGTTGCAAACAACAGACAATTTCATTAAGTACTATGCGTAATGGAAACAATACAAATATTCTTAGACAAAGCATTGAAGTTTTATCCCTAGTGGCAACAGCACATCCACAACCTTAGAACTTTCTGTCACTGTCCCAGATTCAATGGAGGCATAAACCCACTATCTAGCATAAATACCCCCTCTTGGAGTTACAAGTATCAACTTGTCCAGAGCCTCTACTAGCAACGGAGAGCATGCAAGATCATAAACAACATATATGATAGATCAATAATCAACTTGACATAGTATTCCATATTCATCGGATCCCAACAAACACAACATGTAGCATTACAATAAGATGATCTTGATCATGATAGGCAGATCACAAGATCTAAACATGATGGCATAATAGGAGAAGACAACCATCTAGCTACTGCTATGGACCCATAGTCCAAGGATGAACTACTCACGCATCAGTCCGGAGGCGGGCATGGTGATGTACAGCCCTCCGGTGATGATTCCCCTCTCCGGCAGGGTGTCGGAGGAGATCTTCTTAACCCCCCGAGTTAGGGTTGATGGCGGCGGTGTCTCTGGAACTGTTCTGGTATTTTGGCTCTTGGTACTAGGGTTTTCGAAGACGAAGGAATAAATAGGCGAAGAGGCAGTGTCTGGGGAGCCAGGGGGCTCCCTCCCCACACCTTGGCGCGGAAGTTGGGCCCCCCACGCCGCCCTATGGTGTGGGCCCCCTGCTGGCCTTTCTCGACTCTTCTTCGGTCTTCTGGAACACTCCGTGGAAAATAGGGCCGTGGGCTTTTGTTTCATCCAATTCCGAGAATATTTATAAACTAAATTTTCTGAAATCAAAAACAGCTGAAAACAGGAACTGGCACGGTGGCATCTTGTTAATAGGTTAGTCCCAGAAAATGCATAAAAACATTATAAAGTATGAATAAAACATGTAGGTATTGTCATAAAACTAGCATGGAACATAAGAAATTATAGATACGTTGGAGACGTATCATGCACCTATACACCTGACAAGTGTATTGGGTGTGTTGGGGACACAAGAGACTTCTTGTATCATAATTGCAGGGTTGTTTGAGAGGGATATCTTTGACTCTACCTCGCTGTGTTCGATAATCCTTGGGTGATTCACTTAAGGGAAACTTGCTGCTATTCTACAAACATCTGCACTTGGAGAACCAACACTTTCTACAAGAATAGAAGCGTGCATAGACATCAAGCTGCCATCGGCGATCATGGCTCATGCGTCGTCCCTCCTCTGCCTCTGGCGGGTTTTGGAGAAGAACATGAGGACTCGGTGCGCAAGCAATGGGTCCGACGCAAGCGCGCCCGGACTCCGCGTTCAAGGCTCGCCGCAGCCTCCGTCTCGCGGCCAAGGATCACCAAGGCCAAAGCCATGAAGGCCTCCCGCTTCGACCTCTAGCAGCTCGCCACGGCTTCGCTCGGCTGCGGAGGTGGCCGGCTTTTGCTCTTGCTCTAACCCTGGGCCAATCCCCTTGACATGTCTGAAGGATCTTGTTGCAGCCTGTGGAGTCGATCCTGATTGCATCAAGGATGCAGCGATGGTGCCGCCGTCGTCTACATGATGCCCCAGTGGCGCATGGGTGCCACAGGTGGCCTCCTCCATCACCCGTCGGCGTTGGATGTTGCTTTGGGGCTGTCGCTCCCCTAGTCTGTTTCTGGAAGACGACCGTCGTCCGATGTCCAAGTTCCTCCCGCCACATGGGCCTGCCTTTGGAACTTTGTATTTTTTCAGTTATCCTTTTCCCTGTCCCCTGCTCTGTTTGGGCCTTAAGCCCGCTCTTAGGGACAGCGAGTGTTTTTTGTTATCTGCCTGGGTGTTTCATGTTTTCATCAATGAATGGCAAACTTTGTTTCACCGTGGGATCTTGGAACACTCGTGGGCTTGGAGATTCTATCAAGTGTGACCTCGTCTGGACCGACCTTTCGCTCATCAAACCTAGCCTCCTTGGGCTAAAAGAATCAAAACTTGGGCTTCTTTCCATTTCTAAAGCCTCTACTTCCCCCCCCCCCCTTTGTTCGGGCTTTCGAGTCGGTTGACGCCGTGGGTGCCTCAAGGGGACTTGTCTCTACCTGGGACCCTAACCTCTTTAGCCTTTCGACGGTCACTCCCTCCCGCCACAACCTATTTTGACGGTCTCCCCCATACTTATTCATCATTGTTGCGGACGTTCTTCAGCGTCTCATTAGGGATGCTTGGGCCGAGGGCTCCCTGGTGCACCCTGTGGACCATTGCTCCCCCTGTCCTATCCTCCAGTACGCCGACGACACCCTCATCCTATGCAGGGCCGACCATGGGGCAGCTGCCTACCTAAAAAAGGTTCTGAACAACTTCGCGGATGCTACTGGCCTGGCCATCAACTTCCCTAAGTCTTGCTTCATCCCCATGCATGTTGCCCCTGACTCTGCAAGCTCCATGGCAACGGGGCTAGGTTGCCCTATCTTCTCCTTCCCCCGACCTCATCTTGGTTCGCCTCTCTCTCCTACAAAACTGCCCGCCTCGGCTTTTGCTCCACTTGTTCTCTCCTTCGACCGTCATCTCTCCGGTTGGCACGCACAATTGTAATCCTCGGGGGGTAGGCTTGTCTTGTGCAATGCAGTTCTGAATAATCTTGCTACCTACTACATGTGCTCGTATTTGCTTCCACAGGGTGTGCTTGAGAGTTTGGATAAGAGGCGTCGGGTTTCTTCTGGACCAGGAAGGACTCCTATTCTGGTGCTCATTGTCTAATTGTTTGGGATAAACTTTGGTTGTCTAAGCATGAGGGTGGCTTCGGCATCAAGGATATTCACCGGCAGAACAGGTGCTTGATGCTTAATTTTGTCCATAAACTACACCAAACTAACCCCCTGCCCTGGAAGAACTGGGTTTTTTTTCGAACACAGGTCGTGACCTCAGGGAGTCCTCCTCATCCCCCTCTTTCCTTGAGCGGATCATCGCGGACTGCCTCCCTCTCTACCAGGCTATCACCAAGGTGACGGTGGTGTCCGGTAGCGCCACCTCCTTCTGGCATGACAGATGGCTGCTGGGCGAACCGTTGACGAAGCGGTTCGCCGCGTTCTTCTCCCACTGCACTCGGCCCCAGGCGACGGTGGCCACCCTCGGCATCGACTTATAGCCTTGCCTCTCTGTGGCGGCATAGGACGAGCTGCACTTTGTCCTCCACCTGCTCCAAAGCACCCGCCTCCGGGATGGCCAGGACCTTCGGCCCATGGCCTCTCCCGCTGCTCCACGCTTCAGCTCCCGAGAGGCATATCGACTTCTCTCACCTGTTCACCCCCACGATGTCTCCGCCTGCCGGTCGTGGGCCTTGCGCCTCCCATCAAAGCTGAAGATCTTCGCCTACCTCGCCGACAACTACCGGCTGAGCACCCGTGCCAACCTCTTCTACAAAAGCTACGCACACACGGATGTATGTGCGGCTTTCCCGGAGGTGGAGACTTGCAGGCACCTCTTCTTCGACTGCCGCCTTGCGAGAGATACTTGGGGCTGCTTGCGTGTGCCAATTCCCACGGGCTCCTTCTCCATTTGGGAGCTTCCAGCCCCTCTTGCCGTCCCTGCTGCGATTTGGCATGCTGGCGTTGCTGCTATTCTGTGGTACCTTTGGAAGGCTCGGAATGGTCTAGTTTTCAACGTCAGACCTGCTACTTTGACCATGGTGCTTAGGAGAGTGGGCGACGACCTCGCCCTTTGGAGGTGGCGCTATCGGCTGGATGAGAGGGCACCTTTTGACCTACTCCAATCAATTTTACTCTCTTGTATCCGTTGATGTTTTTGGTGCTCCACACACCCTCCCCCCCCTTCCCCTCATGTTTTCCCCTGATGTACATATAGACCGGCTGCGTAACCCTTTCGAGTTATGAAATAGCAAGCGGTGGGGGCGTTCCCCCGTTTAGCGGTGATTGCATGCATGTTCTGTACCACCGTGGATGTCAGTGAAATTTGGGAACTGACAGATATCTGGTTATATTTTCCCACGTTACTGATGGGATTTGTCATGTATGTGTGTGCCCCATGTTCAACATAATTTCATAGATATTCTTCTGCTGAACATTGTAACACTAAATGATGTGTACGTGTGTAAAATTCGCACTTTTGTAGTACCATTATTATTCTGGCAATTGCTCACACAAGTAAAAAAAGCAGCAGCTGCACCAATTCACAGGTTTACGCTGGCAGCATAGCTTCGATGTGTCACACTTTTCAGCTAGGTCCCACTGAGTAGTGCCAAGATTTAGAGAGGAATCAGCCTGCAAGCAAAGTATTTATATACAAATTTGACAACAGACCTCTTGAACTGACTTTGACAGCTACGTTAAGAAAGCTTCCACCCTTCACAAGTATCTTTACTATTAAATGGGAGTGGTCGTTTGACACTCAACGTATTTTGGTGGTCGTCATTGGAAGCATCTGGGCCATTCAATCTAATCTCACGGTCTCAACTTAACATATCAGTCAAATCCACCGTGAATTCTCCTCATATAACCTTCCTCACAGTAAACAATCATTAAAAGGAAAGCTATCTTATCTGTTCAATCAACCTTTATTTTTGTTTTTATTACCTCGATTCCAATCACTGCAAACTTGGAAAGAAGGAATTAACGTTGCCGAATATTTTAGCTACAAACTTGGAAAGAAGGAATTAACGTACCAAAATCTCTATCTCTACTTACTTAAAAAGGATGGGAGTGTTCCATCGTCAATTTGTCGACCATCATCCATCGTCGCTATGTCGAGCGATGCCTCCGATCGCTTCTTCCATCCCGCACGCGTGCAACCGGGCCAGACCCATCACAATACATCCGTCCCGGACAGGCCCTGGATTGAATCTTGCGATACAACCTGCGCCATCGTCTGCCGCCGCCTAGCACGAACCCCGCTGCCATGGCATGGCCTCTGCTGTTTTCCTCCTCATGGCGTGCCGTTCTTCGCGGCCTGCCATTGCATAGCTCCCGGCGCTCACCCCTACGACTGGCAACGACGACGAGGATGGAGACAAGACGGCGTCGTCTTCGGTGCATTACGGCGTGCGCTGCCTCTGCTGCAGAACCGGCTATCCTGCACACCCCGCGGTCACGGCGAACCACCTCCGACCGGTGCCGATAGGTCAGGCTCCACTGCGCGTCTCCGCCTCGCCGTCGACAGTGAGCCCACCTCCCTCCCTTCGTCCCCCTCTCCCCTCTCAGAGCCCACATCCAGTCGCGCTCCATGTTCAGTGCCCCACGCTAGCAAGCTCTAAATGCAAACGTCCAATGCAGAAGACAAGTAGGAGTATGCTATTTCCGAAGTTGACTTGAATGTTGCCATGAGAATTCAGGTCCTTGAAGTAACCGTACATAATTCAGCATGTAGATGGGTGTTATTCTTTATGTGGTATCTATACATGTATTTCTGCTAAGCAACAACGGGGAGCATAACTGATTTTTTTATCAAAACAACATTCTCCTATTTTGGTGTTCAATCAACTAAAATATTTGTTCAATTCGTACATTTAGGATGTTGGTAAGTAAAACAGATTGACTCTGTATACGGGCTATGGCGCACTTGTGTTAGAACTTAGTTTGACTTTTTTTTCCCTTAGAAACAAGTTTATATTGTATGCTCATGGTCAGGTTCCATTAGGTCCGTTCTTTGCCACACAAAAAGTTTATAAAGTGCATCCTAGACCATCTAAATGCAGGCCTCTGCTGTGATTAGATGGTCACAAGTTATTTGAATTCTTCTTCTTTGTGCAAATGTAAAGTTTGTAAATTTAGGTCTCTGGCGTGATTAGTTCAGATTACGAGAAGTCAGAACTATCGTTTTAAGTCATGGAGACTTATGCAGCAATTATGTTATGGTAAACCTACATAATTCACACACTAACATTGTGCTGACACACGGCCCTATTGCAGCTTGAGTGAAAAGATCGGTGGTCCACCCTACTGCTACATATGTACTCCAGGTTTTGTTCGGCTGCACTAAAATAACTCCTAAGAATTATCTGAATGGTTGAACCTTTGTCGGATTTTCACAGCAAATGTCGTAGTATCCAAGCAATTGTTCGAAAGAAATATTTTTGTGAGAAGAATTTTGAAGAACGTTGATTTAATAATTATCTTCATTATCTATTTTGTAAGTATTTCATATTTTTTAATAATTTCATTATGTCTTACCACTTTTACAGAGAGCTAACTATTTTTACACAAAATGCGTTAGTCAAACTTGATGTTGATACCCACTCCAAAGTTGTATGTCTCAGTTTTTGTAGTTATTTATGCTTATAGTTATATTTTAAGTATAGGTGATTATTTTCGAGCAATAATGGACAGGCTCGGTTGATGTGATCGTCAGAAATAAAGGTCATTATATAGGGTCATCAACGATTGTCTTCCCTGTAGTTACAGACCCTCCAACACTTGAAGCCTTAGCGTTTAGGGAGGACCATACACTTGTGGTTGATATTTCCATTGGCAAAGTTCAGATAGCGAGTGACTGTAAGCAAGTAATCAATGACATTGCCGATGCTGGTGGATCCTATGCCCCGATCATCAATAAAATTGGTATGCACTGAAGGGATTTTTCGTCCATGAAGGAAGGCAGCCCAAACAAGTGCATTGTTGTGTTATAACACTTAGGAGGTAATTGTTTTGATCCAGTCATGCACAAATATATTACTATGCTTACATGTACGTTTTTTTTCAGGGCAAGCTTGTTTCCACTGATAGAAAAGGATACACATTTTCAGTGATGTAATTTTAGATAATCTTAGTGTGAGTTTTTCTAGATCATAGAGAGAAGATGGTCACATGTCAAAGTTAGTGTAGAGCAAGGATGAAAGGAGCGTAAGGATACACTTTGTTTTCTTCCATCGTGTATGATGGAGAAGACACGCCTAACAAAGTGAAAAATGAAGGTTGTGTTTGGATTTGATTGGTAGAGAGTCTATTGCATCGGTAAAAAAAATCGAAGATGCACATTCTCCGTAGCAAAGCACATGCACTTGTCAAGGTCTCAGTACATCCAGTTCTAATGGCAAACTTAATATGGATCTATTATGTTTTCTGTGATTCGTTGGCCATTTCACTTCGGGAGATGACTTTGGAAGAGATGGTTCTCTCTTGGATTTTTATGTCTATTATCTTTACATGCATGAGAAGTTGAAAAAATTGATGAGCCGTAGCAACGCACGGGCATTCAACTAGTTGTTCTAAATTCTCAGTTCAGTAAAACAAATAGTGAGGATGTGTGGATCTCCTTGCTTCATTATGTCATAACTATCATACCTCTGAATATTGCTTGAAAGAAATGATGTGAAAGTCTCACAAGGTATGGTGGCAGATGGACTGATGTATAAAAGGATCTCCTTGATAAGGAGTGTTTTCAGTCAAATTTTGGAATACTGGAGAAATTAAGATATGTTCATCATATTACACTGAATATTTTTTTTGAGAATTATTACACTGAATATTTACATGCCAATGTTGCCTGATGTTGTCCCTTAGTCATGCCTAACATAGGCCACTAGATATTGTACGTTTTGACAGAGCTATGATGGCCCACTTTGTTACTGCATAATGAACACATCAATAGACATGTGGATACTTTATGGATACCCGAGCGTGGTGGGTTCTTAGGTGAGAGATTATGCACACTGAACCTCAATCATTCATTATATTGTTGCTTCTTACCCTTGTAGGCCAAGAACTGAGATTCGCTCAAAAAACGCTAGCCTGAGCCATGAATAGATTGCGATATTTCACTATGATTGAAAATTAAACACCACTCGCGTGTGTAAAATTGTATCATATACGATAGTTATGCTAAGGTTGGATTTGAGGAACTCTTGCCTATTTATAATCATGGAAGCTGCTTGTAGTAGCCTTTATCTTATATGGAACGCTGACCAATTTGCTTTGTGCAAGTAGGACTTCACATGATCTTATAATTGCCACTTTACTTTTCATAGAGAGCATTAACTTTTGAGCATAATATATTATGTCTCTAAAGATAGCTTATTTGATTACTCGCAGGCATTATGACTCATTCTTGATATGGTACTTTGGGCCCTTGATCTTGATCGTGAAATAGACTACGACTGGGATGATTATATTGTGCCTGAGAGGTTGCCTCTCATATGAAACCTGGCTCAAACTATGTAATTGCATTTACTAATCACTGATTCTAACCCCTTCTCTTATCGGGAATGTTGTTCACGAGGATCTGAGGAACTTAACATGCCAGGGAAGATACTTTCGCATAGGGTGTAAGATGTTATTTATGGATGAGTTACCGGATGCCATTCTACGACATGAACATGAGTAAGGTACATTTTCTTTACATATACATACCAAAGTTATTTTTTTTGTAACTTTCTGCATAATTCACTTAATTGGCAAAAGATCGATAACTTAAATGTAATCTAATCTAGTTGAATATATAATTGAATTGGCGGAAGACATTGCCATCTTAGACTGATCATTTCAAAGGTGTTTCCCAAAATCTTATTATATGTCTATGTTTCTTTTGATGCAAACTGTGTGGTCCAGCAGTTTACTGTGGTTTTTGTAGTGTTCTTCACATGTAGCTTTCCTATTATGTCACGCTAGACGTTCTTTTTTTCTTATGATAGTTCTGATGCAACCTGACTAAATTAGTAACATAGTTTGTCCTCTTCCATACAGTTCATATTTGGCAACTATTATGAGTATAAATCAATGCTATGTTGGTGAACCTTATTTCACGATGGATTAATTAAGTGAGCTGTCTAAAGTTAGCATATGTTTGACACACCTTTTTTTGTAAAATAGGCTTTGGCTAGCACTATTCTAAGTTGTAAGTATTTCATAGTTCATAGTTGATATATGCTAATTCACATGCCCATTTCAAATTTAAATTCTTAGAGTATGCTATGTTCTGTAATATATATGTATGTGTTTGTTAACCTTGTTGTTGAATTGTTGTTTTAAAATATAACCTTACGGTATTGATGGCTAACACTGCTCTACAAGCAGAAGATTTGGCACTCCTAGCAGCATAAACTGCACATCATTTTCAGCTTCGGTAGGCCAGAACTTATCCCATCTCAATCAGTTGGTTTCTATTGACTGCTAAATGCGATAATAACTTCTAATATGTGTCAATAGTTATATGTATCATACCTGGTGCAGAAATGGGCCACGCCATTGTTTTTCTTTTAATATTTAATGTCTGATGTCTGAGGTAGCCCATACTGCCAAGTTGGGCGCGGGTAAGAATTCAAAAGAATGACGTACCATTTCTGGCCTTTGTACTGCCCTGCACCTTTGCATGGGAGGATTGAAAGAATAGATGCATTTCTGATAAAAGTATTACATGTTTTACAACACATTTATGTTAAAGAATCATACTATTTATGGAAAATAACCCGCTATAATTGTATTATCTGTGTAAGAACCTGGACCAACTAAATGATTATGGGAACCTGGACTAAAATCATTTTATGTGCATGGATCCAACCTGCAAGTTAATTATTTTTTACTACTAGCTAGCTACTAATTTGGAAGGTCAAGGTGTGAACTGATTTTCTAACTAGATGTTATTGGGATTTTAGAACCGTGCTCCCATTTCTTAAATGGACAACCGTAATGATGTGCGTGCACTTCAAGAAATGTTTATTGCTTACTGTTTCCATCTTGATGCATCAATAACTAAATGTTATGCCGCTAAAAAATGGCACACATATATTCACCTCAGTTATGTAATGTCTCTTGTAATTTTATTTTTTATAAAGCACATATCAAAGCATCTAATTGATTGTATCTGAGACCTTATGATTCTTCACTTCCTGATTTTAGATTATTGGCAATGGTTTTATAGTTTCACGACAGAGACATGATGGAGAAATTCAATGTGTTTTGTATACCATGCTAGATGGTTGACTTAAATTATCCCATGGCCTGATAGATGCCTAAGGTATGTGACTAGAAGCTGTGTGAGGTATATATGAAATATTCCTCGATTATTATAATGGTTTGCTATCCTTTTCAGGTTTTAATGGTCAGACATTCCTATGTGTGGACTCTATGATGGGGAGGAGTCTTAACATGAGGAATGGCCTTGACCTTGGCAGGTGTCAGCTATCCGACCAGGCAATTGTTCTAGCATCCAGCTTCCATGATCTTTTCTTTCCATTTTGACCTTCAACACTTTGATGTTTGTATGACACAAACACTGGTAAGAGTAACATAGCTACACATTCAAAATCTACTAACTTGACCAGCGAAAAAACAATTTTTAGTTGCCTCCATAGTTGCGAGAGCTGATCATAACTTTGTGGGTACATCTTATTTGTTTACTTTTTGTGTTAATTTTTAAGCATTTTATGTATGTAAGTGTGCCAGACTTACTGGTGCATGTGCTTTCAGTTTTGTAGTGCAAGAAAGTAACTGTTGCAATACAAAGGCCACTTGTGGAAGAAAAAAATATGAGGAATAATGATAGGTTTAGAGCAAGCGTATGATAGGTTTTAGAGCAAACGGTTGTATGCATTGCAGGAAATTGTTATAATGTAGTTTTGTGTACCTATGCTACTCATAATATTTTCTTATTAAAAATAGTTGTCAGTGTATAAAAAAACAGAGGCAGTATATTTTATTCTTCTATTTGCATTCGTTGGGATCAGGAAAGTTTTTCCTGTTATTGACACACTTACACAATGAAAGTGTCGCTATTTGTGTTATGCAAAGATGGCTAACATGCTGAAAGAGGGAGTGAATGAGTTGAACCCAACGGCATATGATCCAGCGCCAAGTCCTCATGTGATCGGTGCAGAAACATGTGTGGGATCCACGTCTGAAGGTGGATTTTCTGTATACCATGGAAGTAATGAGAGCTGAATACACGGGTGTAGGTCCCATTTTGTGGGGAGAGAGAGAAAGTAAGAAATGGGTATATATGTTTCTTCTCGCTGGATGCTGCAGGTGGAGGGGGAAGAAGCTTCGTGGTTCTCCATGTACCATGGATGTTGCTGCGGCTCAGTGCATCGTAGGTGAGAGAATACATAGACGGTGATGAACGCAGGCCGACCACGGGGTTCCAGAGATGCAAGAGATGGCAGCGGCGCCAGTATGGACATCTGCATCAAATATGCGGCGAGGGGTCTATGTCAGTTACGCATCGCACATGTCGCATGCCTCCGCCACCCAGTTGCTAGGTCAGAGTAGGCCGCCGTTGCGGAGAATACAATGATGCGCCCGCAGATGAGCACTTGCTTGAGTGCATGCGTTGTGTCGTGGCGTGGCCTCTGCAAGACAACCTCTAAACCACATCACTAGGTTCACCTAGCACGCAGCTGCAGCTGCGTCTGGAGAAGAAGCAGACTAAGGAGCAGTCTCCACCGCTAGCCAACATTTTCCATGTCGAAGCTATGGGAGATTCAAACAGGAGCAGATTGAGGAGCAATCTCCACCGCGGCGTTCACCGTTGTTCTTGCTCACCATCCGCCGTTGGTATATGTCGCAATGCTCTAGCATCTGCGGCGGTTTTGCAGGAGCTTCAGCGGTTCATGGCGAAATGGGGTGAAAAGGCCACCCACAGAGCGCCGCAGAGTCATCTCGAGACCGACTAGGAGCAACGTATCTTGCAGATCTTTGGGGGAATTTCTGGCCGCTCCACTATGTACAGCACAAATGCACAATAATGGTCAAGGAGGGGATGCTAGGGCTATGATTACTGCGGGCATCTATCCAAGAAGGAGACGACACGATGACACATATGGTTGCGCCCGCAACATTTTAGACAGGGAAAACCAGTACCCGCCCCGTGCATAGATTTGAGCGGCGCTTCCGCGCCATTCCTAGGCCTCCGCCGCTTACCGAGTTCGGGGCACTGCCACTTCCGCTGCTCGCCTATAGAGATTGAGGAGTCGCCTGATCGAGGAGTCAAGCCATCGGTGAGAAAAAAATGGGAGAGAGAGTGTCGCGTCGCTGCCTATTGAAGATCACGCGCTGCCAATAGGGAGAAGAGAAGAGACCGGGCCTCAAGATCTGTTCGTGCTGACATTCTCTCTCATAAATGATGGTCCTGCCTTATGAAACGTAGTATTCATTTTTTTATTTGTTGTTTATCATTAAAAAAGAGTTCTGCACACTCATGTGGTCCTGCTTTTAGTGAACAATAAAAACACGCCGCCTGCCTCGAGAAAATGCCGCTAGGTTTAACTCATAGTTTTCTGGTGGAAGATCGCTAGATAAGAGACATGATGGATTGAAATGGGTAAAAAAGACAGAAAGAACAAATGTTGGTCCTCGAAGGGTTAGTAATAAGAAAGATAAAAATGCCATGTATAGGATAAGATATCCAAAAACTAAGTTAAAAGTATATCATCCTTCTCCATATTTTTTTTTCCCGTGGCAACGCACGGACATTTTAACTAGTACATGTGAGATTATAGTTTGTAACCAATTTACAAACACTGAATGCTCTCATTTCCCCCCTTCCCCCTCTCTCCTCGCTACAGTAGTTGGGTAGGTTTTCCCCTGTTTCGGGCTGGGCCAAGGCCCTCGTCGGCGGCCATGCCGTCGGGGAGTGGCTGAGGCGAGGCCCTGGTCGTCGTTCTATATATACTAGGTCTAGGGTTTGCAGTTGGTCCTCGTGGCGTCTGGGAGTAGAGCACCAGATCTTGCTGGCCAGATCTTGTGCGTCCTGCGGCCGAGCTTCTTCATCGTCAAGCGCTGGTGGCGAGCGCTGCCGTCGACGGAGAAGAATATCCCAGGGATCTCCGACAATAAGGCCATTGAGTCTAGCTTCAGCATCTTAGACATGCTTCCAAGGTCTCCGCCTGCCTACTCCCCAAATCCGTGGCAGGTACTTTGGGATCTATGGCGGGTTGATTTCTTTGAAGTGGTGTTGTCATGCCTCTACTCTTCTAGTCCATCTGCTATCTCGGTTTTTCTTCGATTTCTTGGGTGCCATGGTGGTGATTCAGATCAAAGTGGACAATGTTATGACTAGATGGGTTCGGAGTTATGGAACCAGATTATCATGGAGCTTCTTCTCAGCGACCAAGTACTGGGAGCTGAAATCTTTGGCTATGAAGAGCCATATCAGGCCGGGCATGATCTCCGGCAAAATTTCAACCTCCAATGGCCTTTTGGAGTTCAGGCGTTGAGGGCTTAGTCAGACTGGAGACAAGTGGTTCTATCCCCGTCTCCAGCCATGGCTGCAGCGAGCTGATCTCCGAGCTACGCAGAGGGGAAGAGAAAGGACTTGATTGCTTTTCTAGATTTTTCAGTAGGCTCTTTTCTGCAAATGCTAGGGATCTATATGTAATTTATGAATTTTATGGGGTCCTTTGTAATAGTTCTGTACTCCCTCTATTACTGGAATGAAAAGGTTCTGGCCCCTTAGGGGGTGCTCCGCTGTTTAAAAAAAAATTACAAACACTATATGCCATATATCAAGTACAGTCAGATAACTTCCTTGCTTGGTTTTGGCTGAAGCATGCAGATTTGTAGGACCTGAGGGATGATACCAAAAATGAATAACAAAATAATATAACATCTGGGACTCCCCGAACGGTCAGTCTCCGAAACATTTAAGAAACCAAAATCAGTGTTCACGGCGTCTCCAGAGGTTAACCTTCAGCAGAGCCCTGAAAATGGATCCAGGACAGAGTAGATTCAGTAATTCAGCACTTGTCTGGTACCAATATGATTTGGCTGTTATTAGTTGAGAGAGAAAAAAAACGGAGCATTTGAACTCACACAAAGAGAACAGGACACTGGAAAACGCGCCAACTTGTTAGCTATGTCCTATGTGATATCTAGGATCTTTCACAGATCGAATGTACTAAGTGTGATATCTACTCCATTGTACCGTCAGCCAAAATATCTCACAGTTACAATGCAAGTTTCATCTTCATTTACAGGATTGGAAATGTCTCATATTTTTGCAGTTACCTTCCAACCCACAATATTATTTCAAGAATCCAAAAGTACTTGGCCTATTTTTACAGTTACAATGCTCAAGGCCTATTTACATACATATGATACAATGGCCCTTAGAAATGTGAGTAATAAAATTTCATCAATCAACGTTCAATTATTCGGGTTTCTAAATACTTGGAAACATGGATCAATTCATCCAACATAGTTATAACAGAACACGATATTTCACAAAATAATGCACTCGGTTAATATTTTGATCAAGACGAATTTCCTTGATACGAATGACAGAAATGAATAGCTCAAAGATCACCGATTCATGATTTTCAGGCAACCTGGAGTGGATGCATGGGATCTAGTTCAACCTTTCAACACGAATTACATATTTTTGGTGTTTTTCCGCACTTGAGGGTCAAGGGTCATCAAACACACCATCTAATTCACTGATTTCTTTGTAAGATTAGAAACCAAGTTTCAACCAACTGGAAACTGAATCATGGACTAAGAGGGGCATGCCCTTCAAAAGTTACATGGCGGAACAATCATATCAAAACATCCAGAATACCCCGCCTTGTTTTGATCATAACAAGTCATAGTGGGAACGGAGGCAGTAATACAGATTTCAGCATCTAGCTCAGTAACATGGAGTAGAACCACCGATGAGGGAGAGGTTGGGTGTGTGCTCACTGTATTCAACTATCGATGTAGGAGGCAGTTGTCCGATACAGATCTCATGCACAGTTGATAAAAGCGGAAACAGCTCCTGCCACCCATGATAAGTCAATACTTCATAGACCTCTCTTGCAGTAGATACCCCCTGTGATATTAACGGACTTAGATACACCAAGCAGTCGATACCTTCATTTACATTCTGAATTTCAGTTATTATTTCTACCTGGAGTTTCTGTCCATGCAACATCTCTGCCTCTAGCTCATCAAAAGACCTGTCATAAATATGATGATATAAATATAACCACAGCAAGCAGAAAAAACATAGTTATGCTATGCTAACTGCCTAGTTCTTTGGCACAGGCATCACAAGGCTTCTTGTTTGGACTCTCCAACAAAGAGAATAGCATAAAATCCATTGCCACATAAATAGCCCAAAGATGCATGGTTTAGAGAACCTTTTGCCGCCGTTTCTTGCAAAGGCTTCTGCCACTCTCCTGTTTCTGCCACCAACTGCCATGGAACGCTAACGTTTTTCAGTATTTGACTGTTCAATGGTTAACTGAAAAAAATGAAGATACGTACGACATGTAGTTATAAGGTCAGCCACACCACAGCTCTCAAAGAAAGTGTTGTCTCTGACTGAAGGGAACAGAAGCTTAGAGAAAGCACGCATTTCCCGCAAACCAATCCTCATTATTGCAGCCTAATAGATAGAGAAAATACAATAAGACCATGCCATGCAAATTTTGTTCTTCACTCAAAATGCTTTACTGAACAGGATTGATACCTTGGTGTTGTTTCCCATATCCAAGCCATCGACAAGGCCTGCAAGTCAATTCCATCACTTAAACCATTGAGGTTGAAAGGAAACAATGGATATAATCACATAGAGTGCTAATGTATGCAAAACCTGCTGCAATGGCCACAACATTTTTCAGTGTCCCACATAGTTCTACTCCCTCGATATCTTCTACCTGCACATAAAGAGTAAATACGTAAGGATGTACTAATAAGATCCCAAATTAGACTTTCTTTCAGGTTCAGATAATTTTCTTAGGTACTACCAGAATTGATTTTTATTTGTCTGCTGCCATTATGTTCATTGGCATCAGAACAGGTATTTCATTACAATACTCATTTTAGCATTTATTTATTAAGAACACAACCTTGGTATTTCCCACATATATATCACCATTCAACACTAAGAAGACCAGAATGTGGGAATATTAGTTTCATATGATGTTATAGTTGAACACTTACAACAGCAACCAAGAAGTAAGAAGTGGAGAAAAGTTTAGCCCAACGATTCGCTGCATGTTTATCTTCCCGATATCCAATTGTTGCTTCACTGAACTTCTCAACAGCAATCTGCATTGAGATGCACACACACTTACTTTTGTTTTGCCTTTGAAGCCTACAAGATATTGCACATGGTAAGTAGAACAGATGCTTACCTCATTTGCAATGTTAGCACCCATGAGGACGCAACAATTGATTCCAAGTGTATCAGTAATTAATTTTGATATCATGCATGGTCCTTCCATCTTTACCTCCATGCCCTTGATGAGAGATATAGCCTCTGCTCCGGGTCTTAATTTGCCCACAAGCTTCTTACATATACCCTCCACAAACTGATGGGGGGTCACAAAAACCAGCATATCTGCGTCTTTGACTGGGAAATTGAGATTGAATTATTATGGACACTCATTTGGCGACACACGAACAGCATAATGTAGAGTTGCAACCATAGTGAGAACAGGTTTACTTATGAAATTCATTCTGTTACGTGGATTATCATTTCTGAAATAGCACCCATAGGCAAACAAAGCTAAATTATTAAATGTAACTGCGAGAAAATGCTAAATCATTTTCATTTTTTCTTAGTTTCCTTGGTCAACTAGAATTACATACATTACCAGCATCAAAGAGTTTCCTCCTAACGATAACCAGAAACGGGGTACTGTGTGGTTACCTGCACTCTCCAAGTCAGGGTCGGCAATGACATTAGTTCCAAGCTTTATACCAGGCAAGTATTTGCAGTTCTCCTGAAACATGTTTGAATGAAATCATCACAACTGAGCAAATTATTAACTGATCCAGAATTACAACAGACAACTCTTACATGCGCCTGGTTAATGGACTCAGATAGCTTCTCACCCGTTGGCAATGTTTCTTCAAACACCCACATCCTTACTTCATCTGCAAAGAGTTTCACCCCTAATTAATACCAGCAGGTACAAGAGTGCATCTTTCTTATTTTTTGAGTAACCAAGAACGCATATTATCAAGGAAAGAGAACCATGGCTGGTTTCGAACTCGGGACAGGAAAGACTACAGATTTATGATGGATAACAGAGGGACCACACCATGTCAACTCTGTACTGCAAGTTGATATCCTGCCACAGATTGCTAAGTGGATAACACCGAATGTATCTCCTTTTTTAATAACAAAGAATGCATGTGTACATATAACACACCAAGCAAAAAGAACCACAGTCAAAGAAAACTCAGAGACTACATACAGCATGTCAATCGATAGTTTCGCAAAGTGGTATCTGCTACATATTGGTAAGGGGAAAAGTATCATAGATACATATACTGCATAGAGTACGAGTCAGTGTCACAAAGTCGTGTTATCTTGTATTGGATCATTCTGTTAGTTAGCATTATACGAACCCAGCCAAAGGATAGGATACATGTGGCCTCCAAATGGTTCAATGCTGTCAAGACAGGCAGGGACTAGCAATCTAAATGGCATGACCCAACAAGTCATGCTGTGGAGTTGAAGAACATGCATGGCGGAGCATGCTCCATCTCAGAGCCAGGGAGAGTGCAGAAAGCCCTGCTTACCATGGAAGGCGGGCAGTTTGGCGGTGTTGGAGGCGATGAGGCGGGAGGCGACGCTGCCCCAGTTGCCGCTGCCGATGACGGCCACCCGGTGCTTTTCGGCGTGCCCATTCTTCATCTCCCCACGGCCGGAATGCACACCAACAAAGCTGCCGCCCAGCTTAGCTCAGCACCGACAGCAAGAACAAAGAGGCGGAGGAGCTAGCGAAGTAAAAGGATGGACAGACCGAGATTTGCTTCCCCGCAATCAGCAGCTAATATATACAGAATCTGAGAGGAGAGGGGAGCGGAGCACAAGAGCCAAGAGGGATATTTAAATGGAAACGGTGAAGAATGTTAGGAGGGGACGGGCGGGCATCCCCAAGAACTAGCAGTTGTTTGTCGTCCGCAACGAGGCCGCCGCCGCCGGCAGCGGGGTGCTGCGTGCGTGGAGGCGACAGACAGGGGGAGGGAGAGGAGGAGGCGGTGGCTGGCTGGCGGGCGGGCGCGGAGGCTGATTCGTCGATCTGGCAGGCGGTGGTCGCTCTCTTCTGCTCGCCTCGGTGGTATCGGAGGCGCACGCACGTTGGACGTTGCTCTTGCGCACCTGTATCTGTTTGCACTTGAGCCCAGCCCGGCCCGGCCCGGCCCCAGCATTGCTTCATGTGGCAACCAGCAGCTGAATGCACACAATGAGAAGTTTTTTTTAATCACATTGCTGCAATTGATATGCTGTAATGATGTATTGCTGTAATGATGTATAAGTAGAGGATACCTTCAGTTCAACAGAGGTTTGTCAGATTTGTGAGTGGTTTATAGTATACCTTCAATGAAAACAGCAACATAGCTGACCATTGAGTGACTCTCATTCATAAACGGCAATGAAACAGGGTTCTTAACTACTGCTTTCCCTGACTTCAGCAGCAATAGTGCAATACCCCATTGTCTGTCAGCAGCAAAGATCTTCGACAACTGCAACTGTTCTTTTTCCCTTCTCTCTCTCTCTCTCTCTCTCTCTCTCTCTCTCTCTCTCTCTCTCTCTCTCTCTCTCTCTCTCTCTCTCGCACATGTGCTGTGTGCGTTTGCACTCTAGCCCAGCCTGGCCAAAATATGATCCATGTTGCAACCAACAGCTGGATGCACACTGAATTCAGGGAATTAACGGGATCCAGGTAAATTAAATCTCAGTTATGGGTCATGCTTCATGGTAAGTGCTGATTCCCCCTAGAAACAAGTAAAGGTCCTGATACACTGCCCTGTTTCTTCATGTACCAGGTTTGGGTGGTGGTCTTCATCCCAGTAGCACAAATCCTTGAAATGTCAGAGTTTTGTGTCACATCCTGCGATCGCTATGCTGTGACCGTCAAGTACACTTTGTGTGGTGGCGTATGATCTGTGCTCTTATCCATAAATAGAGTGAGCTATGACATTCTCTGTTCTCCAAAACAGGATCAGAGGTTTTCAGATTTATGAGGCATACCTTCCGTGAACACTGCAACGGAGCTGAACGTAACTCACTCCAAGTTAAGAATGGCGGTTTGGTTTTGCCAAACCCCATGAACCATCCAATCTCAAACTTTTTATGCAAGCTACATCTGATCCTCGACGCAGCTCCAAGCAGGATTCTTCAATATCGCTTTCCGGGCCATGGACTCCCTGACCTCAACACTGCCCCACTGCCCATCACCAACAAAGGCCTTCGACAACTGAACATGAGCAGATGCACCATCAGGGCAGAGCTCGACCAGGCGCGCCGACACCCGGACAGCGATCTCGAGGTTGCCATGGATCTGGCAGGCACTAAGCAGAGAACGGTATACCGAGACACTAGTCTCTATAGGCATGTCGGTGACCAGAAACTCGGCTCCTCGGAGACGGCCTGCTCGAGCGAGGAGGTCGATGACGCACGCGTACTGCTCTTGCCGTGCTCCCGCAAGGAACCCGTCTGTTCTCATCAGGTTGAAGTACTCTAAGCCTTGATCGACAAGACCGGTGTGGCTGCAAGCTGTGAGCACAAGTAAGAAGGTTGTGTGGTCCAGGTGGACATTCAGTCTCCTCATCTGCTCAAACACCTCGACCGCCTCTTTGCCACACCTGTGTTGGGCATACCCTGACAGGAGCGAGCTCCAGGAGATCAGGCCAGGGGCCTGCACCGAAGCGAAAACATTCTGGGATTCCCCTATCTCGCCACGTCTAGCATACATGGAAATCAAGCCGTTCTGGACATTGACATCGGAATCGTGTCCAGTATTGAGAATCAGAGCATGGACTTGTCTTCCCTGCAGCAGTGAGGATGAGCTCCCTATAGCTTTAGCATGCTGGCAAAGGTGAACAAGTCTGTGTCGGCACCATGCCTTCTCATCTCCAAGAACTGCTCAAATGCCTCGTTGCCAAGTCCCAAAGAGGAGAGCCCCAAGATTACAGAATTGAGCGACACCTGATCCTGCAATGAAACAGCCATCTGCACATTCCTGAAACCCTCTAAGCTGCCACACCTGGAGTACATGGTCATGAGAGTGGACGGAACATATGGATTGTGCTTGAGACCCTTGTTTAGAACCGCACAATGTGCTTGCCTCCAGTGATCTAGGTCCCCGGGATTCGCGAACGAGCTGAGAAGGCTACTGTATGTCATCATGTTTGGTGCTACCTCTGACTGTTCCATCTCCTTGACCAGCACCATGGCATCACGAGGTCTTCTGACTGAGGCGAACCCGCCGATAATAGCCGTGTAAGTGGACACATTCTTCTCTTCCATCTCCTGAAAAACCTGCTGCGTGGCAGGCATATCATGGCATTTGGCATACATGTCCACCAACGCAGTCCCCACGATGACGTTACCACCACAGATGCCGTACTTGACGGCAACACTGTGCAGCACCGCTCCGGCGCCCGCATCCTCCATCCTCGCACAGGCCACCAGAACGGTGGACACGCCCTGCACGCACCATGCCGGCGAACGTCTCCACGGCGAGGCCAGGAGTGTGGAATCGCGTGTGGCCGCCCGTATATGAGCGTGCTCCAGGTGACGCCGCTCTTTTCAGGCATTTCGTCGAACAGCTGCTGAGCCTCGCGTAGGCGGCTGGAGCGGCAGTACAGGTTGAGCATAGCGGTGCCGGCGAAGACGGTGGACGCGAAGCCGAGCTTGGTGGACACCGCATGGAAGTGCTCCGCGGAGGAAGGTCTAGGCGGGAGACCGGCGGCGAGGATCTGGACGAACCCACGCGGTGTACGCGCGTGGCGAAGGACGCCGCAGGGCGGAGGCATGGGGACGACGCGAGCAAGTGGTGGCGTCCGGGGAGCCGCGGGGAGGGTTTTCCGTTCGGGGAGAGGAGCGGGAACCGGCGGCCGCTGGTGAGGGGCTTGTCGCCGCACCGCCGGCGCTGGAGAAGACCCAGGCGTGCTGTTCTTCTTTTGCCGGGAGGATGGAGGGGCCAGTCGGAGTATTTAATTTTGAATTTGAGCAACATTTATAGCCAAGGAAAGTCAGTCTTTACTTGTTTTTACGCTATTTGAAAAACTAATCGAAACAATAACACCTAGAAATCAAGTCATATCAGATTAAATCAATGACATCTAAGTATCAAATCTCTACTAAGGGCATGTACAATGATACGATCTTAGAGAGATGGAAGGACCCGGAAAAACCTACCGCTGCTTGTTTTTCCATGCCGTTTCAAAATTATTATAGCATCATGCATATTTTGAACCCTAAAAATTATTTTTATTAAACCTCTACTCGGCCTCGTGCTCGTCGACCTTCGCCTCTTTTGAGCGATTCGCCGTCCTTCCCCGAGTGCACCCTCACAGCCTGTTGACTGCCAAAACCCACCGGCGGGCGGCGGCCTTGTCAACACTGTAGAGCCGGGAAGAGCCTAGAGCTGCGGCTGGCTGAGACCCCTCCGAGCGACGGCCCGCAATGCTCTTCTGGTCACACGCGGCGTTGCGAAGTGCAGGGCGTGCCACCCGACCTATGCACTGGTCGGGGAAGGTGATGAGGATGCCTCGCTTAGTTTCTGCGGGGCATACATGTAAACGTTAAATACGAGCCTCGATCGGCTCTCGGGTTATCCCGTGAATCGGCTCAAAGAGCCGATCCACCCATGATCCGTACGGGGTGCACGAATACTTGGTGGTCCTGCTTGATCAAGATGAAGCTAATGAGATCTACGACGATTTAGGGTTTTCACCGCATAATCGGATCATCCTACTCCAGGTTGGGCCTTGCGGCCACGCACGGTGCTCGTAAGCCGATCCTAAACAAGGCCAAAAAACCAACATGAAGTTGATCCTAGGAACATCCCGTTTAGGACTTGCGAACGCCACCCTACGTGCCACTGGATCCTCCCCCCCTTTGTAAGGCCTAACTATTGCGGATATTAAACTAATCCTTGTAGAACAAGGAGCAATCGTAACGGATCGGATCTACTAAATAATGATCAAGCGGGGTGCCGCCCCCACGCCTGAGACAGGCGTGAGGGCGGCTAGATATGCAAGGGTTGCACTACGTAAGCATGCTTAAACGAAGAACAATGCTAACCCTAACACATCTAATGATAACTACGTTGCTCGCCATCAAAAACGCTTCAGTACGAGCAACGCATGGAACAACGTGGGGCTTGTGCTGCCTAGATCGCAAGATGCGATCTAGGCAGCATGTCGCTTACCCGATAGAAACCCTCGAGACGAAGGAGTTGGCGATGCGCCGAGATTGGTTTGTTTTTGGGGTTGAACGTGAGTTGTTGTTTATTCCATAAACCCTAGGTACATATTTATAGTCCGGCGGACTTTCTAATGTGGGCGTGCACCAAATCGTGCACGAATAAGATTCTATCTCTAAACTAAGATACGATCTAATATGTTACAGATACACGGGCAATCAAGCCCAACTTGATAAAAAGGCCGATCCACATACTTCTTCTATATATATTTCTTCACACCCATCTTCGATCGCGGCCCACCTCTGACTTGGTCAAATTCTGGTGATAACACATGCCCCCCTGGTTTTGGAAATAACATTTCCAAAATCATTATGCTTTCCCTTCGAAGGGTCATGTCGTGGCAGAGCAGAGCCGTTACAGCATCCGTCATCATCATGCCCTGTCTTCTCAGCTTCTCTAAAAATTCTGACAGCTTTAGCATCAATCCCTTGGAAGCTGTAATGGCATTAAACCTTCACCAGATCTCTCATTATTTAACCGTGCCGACTGGTTAGCTCTCTTTATCCTCTATTCCATCCCAGCTATCGGCACCAAAAAACCCTCTCCTCCTGTAGCGATGTCTTCCTCTTCCTCTTCCTTCTCAAAGCTCTTCCCCCAATCTTCGCCGAAGAAGAAGAACGAGGACAGCCTCTACCCCGCAGTGAATCCCTTCTCCTCCGACAAGGAGGAGAAAGAAGGAGAAGCAGCGAAGGCCAAGGCCTCCCCCTCCGCCAAGCTCCCGCCGAAGAAGCGCCCCCGCATGTGGGCGGACAGCGAGGACGAAGATGATGACGAAGAGGAAGAGGAGGAGGATGACTCCTCCTCCTCCATCGGGTATCCGCCGACCAAGCGCTTCCGCTCCTGGGCGGACAGCGAGGATGATGATGATGACGAGGAGGAAGAGGCTCCGGCCAAGGGCTGGGGCAGCGAGCGACGAGGAGCTCCCCGGGAGCAGCGCCGACGACGTCGACGGCGGCGATGACGAGGACAGCGACGACTAGTAGCATAGGACTAGTAGTAGCAGTGCACTAGGCACCAGATCCCTCTTTTGAGAGCCATCGGCTCTTTCTTGTAAAGCCGCTCCTTGGAATTAATGAAATTGTTCTTTCCATTCATCCTTTAATCATTCCAATTTCATTCCCTCCGTTTGTCATGCTAAGACCGATAGCAACGCGTCGGACTTCTTTCCTTTTCTTGCAGCAACAGCACAGTCCAAGCCCTGTACTAGACGACGGCTTTTCCACCCTAACGGCTCTTAAAAACAGGGCATCTTCCAGGCTTGTTGCCCCCCGAGTCTTTAGCCGAGGCAAACAGAGCTGTATGGACCTGGGCTCGATCATGTCTGAGGGAGCTTCTTATGCCGAGCTAGCCGATTTGAACATAAATCGGCTTCCCAAAGCAGAGAGCCTTCAAGGCGAGCTGCCCCCCCCCCCCCCCGAGTAGTTCCTGCCGGCCAGATAGGCTCCTTCCCTTTGGTGGACCTGATGCAATCCACACTTGACCTGATCCGCACGCCCATGCTGCTCCTGACATTGTTCTTGAAGAGAGGATCTGAGCTTCCAAACTGCTCCATTGAGGAGTTCCTTCATAAACAATCTCCCTTTGCGCTCCATTGACCCTCTGATCGTAACAGTTACTCCTTTTGAGTCGATGGCCATGCATCGGCTTTAATGTCCTTAAGTCGATGCCTGCTGCATCGGCTGTGTTCGAAAATTTTCGAATTTTCACTTTTGTATCTTTTTTTTTTTTTTACGGCCGACCTGTGCATCGGCCCCATACTCCGATACCCATCAACAGAAGATGAGATGCTTCCGTTGCATATCCTCGTATTTTATCTACCTGGGTGCCCCCCCGAGCCGATTCTGTCAAGAGAATTGATGGTATCGGCTCTGTTGGATAACATGTTGAACCCAGGCAGAATGGTGGGCGAGGATAATTTTGGCCGATCGCTGGAATCGGCCTCCACGTTGCTTGCTTGTTGAAGGTTTTGTAAGTTCCCTTCATAAATTTTTGGGGCCGATCACAAGGATCAGCCTCTCCTGGTTTGCTCAATGGTTTAGTCTTGCTATTTGGTTGGGCTGGATAAAACCAACCCAACCTCTGACTTGATGCGCTTGCTGTCGTCCACCTTGAGTGCTCCGTAGAGTCGTGGAGCGCTACGCTCTGTCGGCAAGACGAGTACCATGTTTGTGCCAGCCGATGTCTCATCATCGGCTTTCCTCCGTTTAGGGCGCCACTCCATTTTCCGTGGACGACCCTCTTCATCCGGGGTTCGCCGAACCTTTGCAGCCGGATCAGGCCGTGCCTTCCTTAGCGTATGCGGTACAACCTCTCGGCTTCCTCTAGGCCGCGCAATCGCTGAACCCCGCGCTTTTGGGAACGGCTGAGTCCGTCGGGGCACCACCTTGGCCGGTGGTACCTATCTTCTTCCACTTCTCCCTCGTCTTCTGAATCCTCAAGATCTGCCCAACGAGGTGACTCAGCGCGTTTGCTTTGTGGCGGGAGAGGCCCTAGGCGCTCGAACACGGACACGTTGGCTGCCTCCTTCTTTTTCTGATTGCATTACGGGCAATTGTCGATTGTGGGCAATCGGCTCATTCCTCGAATCCCAGCAGTGTCCGAAGAAGGGGCAGTCCCAATGTCTGGCGTTGTCATCTTGCTCCCTTGATGCTTCCGTGGCACAGCGCTCGTGCTCCTCCTTATCGCGATCCTGCCGACGATGTCTTCTGGCTTCTCTAGCCAAACGATCTTCTTTATCATCGTAATTGGACCGTCGGCGTTGGTCATACTGACTAACATATTTGTTGAGGAGGTGATCGAGAGGGGTCGCCGATATCTTATATTCTTCACCTCTCCCTCCGTGACATAGCGCTTGCCATCATGACGGAACCGATCGCGTGGAGCGGCCTCCTCTGTATCCTTGCTATGAGAGCATGCTGCCCTCATCTCCATCTTTGCCGCAGTGGTTTCCAAGTCCTACCATGTTGATGCTGAACGAGGGACCCGGCTGGCAACCTTCGGGGTAGGTGATTTCTACCATGTTAACGGCGGGGAAGGGTTGGGTGTCGACCTTCATGGCGTACTGGTTGAAAATTAGCCGCCCCTTCTCTATCGCCGCTTGGATGTGATGACGCCACACCCGGCAGTCGTTGGTGGCATGGGAAAGCGAGTTGTGGAATTTGCAGTACGGCTTTCCGTTTAGCTCTTTCGCCGTGGGGAACTTGAGACCTTCAGGAATCGTCAACTGTTTCTCCTTGAGCAGGAGGTCGAAAATTTGTTCAGTCTTGGTTATGTCAAAATCAAATCCCCTGGGCGGCCCTGGTGGCTTTACCCATTTGCAGGCCACGGGGGTTCCCCCCTGAGTCCACTCAGCCACTGCTATCTCTTGGCCTCCCGCAGGCACTTCATCTTCCTCCGTATCGACCATAACTACTGCACGCTTGAACTTGTCTTGGTACGGAGTCGGGGTGGCGCTGTTCATATGCCGATAGTTTCGAACCATGTGCGCCGCCGAGGGATAATCTGCTTGGGAGGCCATGTCCTTGAGCTGTGTTGCAAGGCCCACTACGCCAACTCGATCGCTTCCTTTTCGGTTATACGAACCGAATAACATCGGTTCCTAAGATTCCTGAAGCGGCTGGATGTATTCGTCACCGTTTCCCCGCGCTTCGACGTAGTTGTGCTAGATCGGCAATGCCGGACTCGGAAGCTTCGAATGGTATTGCATATGGAGCTTGTTCTTCCAATTGCTTCCAAGACTCGGATGGAGTTTGCTGGCAAAGAGGTGTACCATCCAAAAGCCGATCCCGTGAGGGACTGTGAAAAGAGCCTCACGCGTAGCTGATCCGACACTGAAGCCGGTCCTAATTGAGCCAAATATCGGCTGACGTGCTCGATGGAGCTGGAGCCATCCGATCCACTGAATTTGGAGAAGTCGGGAGCCGATATTTAGGTGGCGCCGGGATCATCTCGTAATCGTCGTGGTACGGCTTGGAATAGCCGACTGCCCTTCTTTTCGGCATCATGCCGAACCGGTCTCTCAGTATGGTACTGATCTGATCCGCTGTGCTGGCCGTAGGAGTTGCACTCTGAAGATTCGCCGGGGTGGCGTACTTGGCCTGCCATGTTTGTTTTTCCAGCTCTGAGCCATTTGCAGGAGCTGGGCTCGGGAGTTTCGTCGGTGTGGCGTATTTGGTTAGCCACGTCTGCTCTGTCGCCGACGTTCCTCCTGTCTTCGCCGGAGTCCCGATGTTGTGGCCTGGTTTGTGGGTGCCCAGTCACCACAATCCGGCACATACATACACGCGTATCCATGAGGGATCTCCTTAGGCGCCTCCATTAAGAACTGGTAGTCATTAGGGTCGCCACCAATCCTGTAGACGAGGAATGCCGGTGTAGTCGGCACTTCAGCGAGCGCCGCCAACGCATATGGCGGCGGTGGTCGGGACCGGAATGGCAATTCTCCTTGATGAGTCCCGAGAGCTGGTCCCGACGGCGAGTACGGTGGCTCATGATCTCCTGGATCACGCGCGAGCGACACGCTCCAACACGTTGACCAAGTTCTCGGAGTGGCGGTGTAGTGAGTGAGCCACCAAGTAGTTGATCTCTCGCCGCAGACCCACGGTACGTTCCTCCGACGGGGTAGAGAGGTCTATCCCATCGAGCGCACCTTGCGGTGAGAACCCCTTCCATCCGATGCCACCGGAACCGGGTTCTGCGAAAAGAGCCGATGAGGTCGGCTTCGAGGGTAGCCTTGATCTCGTTGTATTGCTTCTTGAGGTCGTCGGGCGGATCCCCGTAGGTGACCGGCGTGCCGTCCGCCATCTCGGATGTAGATGGCGATGTGGTTGATGTAGACGATTGTCCCACCGGGCGTGCCGAGAATGTGTTGATCGCCAAAACCCACCGGCGGGCGGCGGCCTTGTCGCCAGCCGTAGAGCGGGAAGAGCCTAGAGCTGCGGCTGGCTGAGACCCCTCCGAGCGACGGCCCGCAATGCTCTTCGGTCACACGCGGCGTTGCGAAGTGCAAGGGCGTGCCACCTGACCTATACCCGGTCGGGAAGGTGATGAGGATGCCTCGCTTAGTTTCTGCGGGGCATACATGTAAACGTTAAATACGAGCCTCGATCGGCTCTCGGGTTATCCCGTGAATCGGCTCAAAGAGCCGATCCACCCATGATCCGTACGGGTGCACGAATACTTGGTGGTCCTGCTTGATCAAGATGAAGCTAATGAGATCTACGACGATTTAGGGTTTTCACCGCATAATCGGATCATCCTACTCCGGAGTTGGGCCTTGCGGCCACGCACGGTGCTCGTAAGCCGATCCTAAACAAGGCCAAAAAACCAACATGAAGTTGATCCTAGGAACATCCCGTTTAGGACTTGTGAACGCCACCCTACGTGCCACCTGGATCCTCCCCCTTTGTAAGGCCTAACTATTGCGGATATTAAACTAATCCTTGTAGAACAAGGAGCAATCGTAACGGATCGGATCTACTAAATAATGATCAAGCGGGGTGCCGCCCCCACGCCTGAGACAGGCGTGAGGGCGGCTAGATATGCAAGGGTTGCACTACGTAAGCATGCTTAAACGAAGAACAATGCTAACCCTAACACATCTAATGATAACTACGTTGCTCGCCATCAAAAACGCTTCGGTACGAGCAACGCATGGAACAACGTGGGGCTTGTGCTGCCTAGATCGCAAGATGCGATCTAGGCAGCATGTCGCTTACCTGATAGAAACCCTCGAGACGAAGGAGTTGGCGATGCGCCGAGATTGGTTTGTTTTTGGGGTTGAACGTGAGTTGTTGTTTATTCCATAAACCCTAGGTACATATTTATAGTCCGGCGGACTTTCTAATGTGGGCGTGCACCAAATCGTGCACGAATAAGATTCTATCTCTAAACTAAGATACGATCTAATATGTTACAGATACACGGGCAATCAAGCCCAACTTGATAAAAAGGCCGATCCACATACTTCTTCTATATATATTTCTTCACACCCATCTTCGATCGCGGCCCACCTCTGACTTGGTCAAATTCTGGTGATAACACAGCCTTCTCTGCATCGAGCACGGCGTTGTTCTTCCCGTCCTCTCGTTGTGCGTCCCCTTCCTTTTTTTTTGAACAAAGGATTGGGCCCGAAGGACCCAGCAGCGGTGGGATTACAACTTACAAGAAGATCCCAAAAGAAAGGAAAACTACAAACATGACCTTCACTTTTACACAAAGGACCCCAAAGTAAAAAGTAAAAAGCAATCAAGTACATGAAATCCTTCTCCACCGCAGCATGTTGACGAACTCGACGGCCGGAGCAGTAGTACCGCCGCTGGGGACAAACCACTTGGGACAATACCTCCGTTGAGTCTTCAGCCGGAGTTGAAAAGCCTCCTAGGTGGCCTGTGGCCAGGAGGTTGAAGAGCCATTCGATCATGGCCTTGGAGAGCCGCCTACCGGCCATAAGGAGCAGAGGCAAGACGGGCCTCGCCGTCGCGGGTCCTCTGCTTGTGAACTCCAGAAAAGAAGCAGCACGAGATCCCCACCATGCAGGCTGCTGGAGAAAGGCTTCCCCGTAGTCCCCTTCTCCATCTCCTTGATGACTAAAGAAGAGAGGAAGAGAAGAATCTCCGAACACACCTGCACAGCACCATGCCTCCAGATCTTGATTCGGAGGCCAAACCACGAGCTTATTGGAGAGGTGCGCCATGGAAGATCTTTTTGGCAGCAGCAAGCACCACGCCGACATCGCCATCAAGCTCGCCACTGCTAGCCATCGGACGCGTCGATGGCACGCACCACATCGGCATCAAGCCAAACGCTGGCATCTCGCCCAACACCCTACTAGAGGAAATCCTAGTGCTACTATTTACAGGAAGGCACCAAGCACCTCGCCCATCTCGACTCCGGCCAGCTGCGCAGGCGGAGCAGATCCGGGTTCGGGCCGGGCAGGAGAGCTCCTCGCCTACGACTCTCAAAACAGAACAATTATTGTTGAGGTTGTGCGTCCCCTTCCTCAATTCTGTGTCGCGTTGCCTCTCGACCGCTCCTCCCTGTGCGTGTCCTTGTCGGCCTACGTCTGTTGCTGATTGTCCGCCTCCTCACGCGGGTCCTCTCACCGTTGCTGCTTCAAGGACTTGGCCCTCCTCCTCCTATTGTTGTCGGCCTCTGCCACCCCTCTTTCATGTGCGCTCCTGCTGGCCTTGCTAGTCGACGCCGCCCCGCATCCAGATCGTTAATCCATCTTTTCATTTCTACGTGTTCTATTGCTGTAGTGTATCGGCTTGTGTTTCTGCGAGGTGGTTCAATGGTGTTACTACTCCTCGATCTCCTAGGCGTGTGGTTTCAAGTTCTGTCTCCTTCGGCGATGTTTTGAGTTCACCATCGACAATCGAAGTCGAACCCCAAAGGTTGGTGTTTTCGAAACCGAAGGCGTGGAACCAAGTTCACCACTGCCGATAGATATGGAATTCGAAGACCTTCTTCACAGAATCAAAGACCAATGACCCGGCTTCATCTTCTTTTGTTCCGAACCCGAAGGATCTCTTCTCCGAACCCTAATGTGTGAACCCTAACCCATCCCTATTTTGTAAATGATGTATAACTTGTTGCATCAATCATACATGTTGCATCGCATTGCATATGTGGTTCTTTGGGTTAATAACGATTCACCTAAATAATTAAATATGGAATTGTGCGGGTTTGTTTATCTTGTCCATGTTCCATTTAATTTTGTGTAGCTAACACATGCCATGTCTATGCCATGTTAATCAACATTTAATCTTGCCGGTAGAAAAACAATTCCAACCCTAAATTGTGTGTCGGGATTTCGATTCCGCTTAATTGGATAAGTTGCATTGCATCTTGTTGACATGCCATGCATATCATATCTTGCTCATTCCGCTTCTTCGCCCGTAATAGTAAGAATTGTGTCGGCTGTGTGTTCCAACATTTGCATCTTCTCGGATAGGATCACGAAGTGGTGTTGTGAGATACGACAAGTTCTTCGACAATCTTTCACATGTGAGCACTCCCTCTTCTTCTATTTTACATTTTGCTCTCGCTCTTTTTGCTACCCATATATTGTGATTCTTTATCGAGTCATGTGTCCTATTCCACCTGTCTATCCTAGGCCTATATATCATTCCGTGCCTATAGCCGTTGTTTGTTGTTTGAGCCTTGCGAGTCGTAGCGTGTGTTTAAAGTTTTGTTGTTATCTTGATATCTTTCGGGATATGTTGGGGTTGTTGGGAAGTTATCACATGATATATCAGTTGTTGGAGACACTCATGGTTTACTTTTATGTTAACAACTAAAATTGTTAAGCAGTGGTATCGGTGGGCCCATTTGCGCAAGCATCGGATCTTTGTCTCGCTTGTGTCCCCTAGGACCCGAGTTCTTGTTATCAGTTCTGAGCTAGGAGCTCTGCCATACGTGGGGATTATTACTAGGACCCCCACCCCCTCACCCAATACCTTTTCTCAAGTCTGTTAAAAAGGGGGCCACAACCTTGGTTTTATTTACCTATGCCATGTATGACATGTTTTACTTACTGTTCCATTCGGGTGTTTATATTCTGTATTGTACCTTTGTGGAACGTTTAGCTAAGCAGGTCGTTAGCGCCAGCTTAGCCGTTAACACAAACCCTAGGTCTATATCGGAGTACGGCCGAACTTTGTCACTTCTAGCTTAGTGGGGTGGCCCTCTAGACTTTCTTGTTGAATTGGGAATGGTTTGTATGGCGTTTTATGATGTCTAAGCAGCCGTCGGTGACAGTGATTATATATGGTCTCACGGTCTAAGAATTAGGTTACTACACTTCATAAAAATCGTAACGTGAACTTCATGACTTGACCATGTTACAATACTTATATTTGGGAATGTTCATCATATCATTCTTTCAATGATATGAATTCATTGTCCATGGCGTGTGTGCCCATGATCAGGAAACCTCAACCATCAAATCACAATGAACTAGTTTGTAAATGCTCACTAGGGACCTTGGTTTGTTTACAATACCATACGTGTATCAATGTTTCCGATTAATACAGTTATAACATGGCACAAAACTATTATGAACTATTGATATATAATAATAAACACCTTGCCTCTATGGCACTATATTCAACATTATCCCCACAAGGGTGACTCGAGGTTTTATATCGAACTCTCGGGGAATTAGAGAAGAATTACTCCCCTTCCCTCTTCAAGCAATCTACAAAACAAACCTTGTGTCCCCAACTCCAAAGTTCGGTTGTCAAGCACAAGGTTTCGTGTAAGTAATATGAAGATTATAGTAAATATATAAAAGGAAATCAAACTATACTAGGCAATAAAAGTAAAAAAATAAAGTAAAGGTCTTTTGGGTTTTGGATTGGATTTGCTAAATGTAAAAGTAATTTTGGATTTTAGAAATTAATAAGTGCTAAGATTGGAGAGGTTGATAAAAGTGTTGGTTTGGAGTTCTTATGATTAAAATTGGACCGGGGTTCATGGTTTCACTTGTCTATTATCTCATAAAGGTGTGATGGACTTAAACAATTCATAAGTTATATTATGTTGGTTGAATCTCATATTGTGAAACATGTATTTGTATGGGCATTATGTCCGAACATAGAGATGATGAAACACATCTCTCTTATACTCCTCCATAAAGGGAAAACTCCAAGCAATACAGTATTTAAGAATTAACAGAGTATAGCTTTAAGAACTTTGACATAATGTTTGGATCTCAAATACACTATCTTGATTTAACAAGACCACCTAGAATGTCACTAGATGAAATTATAGCACATGTATCCACTTAATCCCTAGTGAGGCAACGAAATAAAGGTAAAAAACTAAAGTATATCTTTAATTTTGTGTCACTATTAAATCACTACCCCCATGTTACTCCACCTAACACACACGAGATTTCCCACAAATCTTCTCTCATGCAAGTTGGATCAAAACAAGTACTTGGAAGGGGTAAATAGTATGCATCTTATATTTACTAATTGGAGGCACCATACGTGACACCACGTTAATCCACATCATTAGAATAATTAGAACAATCGGATCTATAATTAATGGCTAGGATTAGTTAAAAACTAATTATTTTTTATGTCACAAAAGTCGTAACGTAGACACGTTAACTTGATTATTGTACGTAAAGGAAAAAATAATATTAATCCCTCTATGGTTGGTTGTACCCAAGCAACATGCATCTCGACGAAAAATTATTTGGTACGATAGTTTCACCTCAAGTTGTGCGTACCATGCAACGAGAGAAAAAACAATGAAACGTGTATCACCTGGATTCTTGAATTCCTACTAAATTAGTTAGGTAACAATAAAACAAGAAGACGTACGTAACCTGGAGTCTTTTGATTTTATAAATGGATAAATGGAAATGATAAGACGTACCCAACCTGATATCTTGGTGAGACCGCACCTGCTTCCTTCAGCTAGCGATAGCATTAACCATGTACAAAGAGAGGGCGATGCCATCCAGGTCCTGACCCAGCGCACGCGCAGATGGAAAGATGGAAGAATCACATCATGGTTCCGATATCATGGTTCCGATTGCTCGCCGGCCGAAACGACGGCCGAACTTGGCGCAATCCCTTCGATCACAAGTATGCTCAGCCTTCCGCCTACAACGTGCGCCCTCTACTTGCTGATTAAGGTAAGCTAATCTCTAATTTTCAAAAATTCATGTTGTTTGAGATTTAAAGCCAATGAAAAGAACGGATCAGTATTAGAATTAGTATACATGGATTTTATGCGCTATGCACGATTTTTTTTTGATGGATCTGAAATCGCACTAATTAGTCATACATGTAGCCTATAGCGAGCGGTATAAATCTTGCAGGGATGTGAACATGCATAAATTAAGTTATTGAGGATGATGCGGCTTTCCAGTTAGCAGGTTAGGTATCCACATGCTTTACATTCATTCCAATTCTCCATATCTCTTCGTTGATGTATGAGATTGAAATTTTCAGAGAATTAGGCTTAGATATGTAAGTCTCCATTTTTTACCATTTCAATCCTCCATATATATATATATCTACATTTAGTTTTTCAGATTTCATTGGTCGTATTGTTCAATGCAACTATGTAGTACTCTTTAGTTGTACCCTTATCAACTACTTGCCAAAATGACAAACCATGTGAACTGGACTGCTTATGTGTATTACTAAATACTAATCTCTCCGATATTATGTAGGTATAAAGTTTCTATGGTCCCATCTATGTCCCTGTAAAAATACCCCCTCCGTCCTAAAAAAGGAATACATGCTAACTTATAAAAAGTTGAGACATCCTTTTTCTGGACGGATTTGTACTTTTGCCAGATACAATGCAAATGTAATCAAAGGTATTCCTGGCATTTCACTATAGCGCCGAGGCAGCCATGTAGGACGACACCCATACATCATGTTATCTTATAAATAGCTTAAACCGTTGGTTTTATCTCCCTCAGTATTTAGTTAAAGGCTAATCTCATGTATTTGCTTAGTGTCCTTAAAATTGTCATACTGTTTGAGTTTAGATATATATTTTCGTTATTAGTAACAAGAGGTCACTTCATTCTCTTAAGTTGAGAATATCGGATCGTCTGTCCAAAACAGGCAAGGCGAGCTTGGAAGGTCCAAGAAAAATCTGGTAGGAGGAACAAAGAGGTCGAGGATGTGCGAGAGTGGGTCTTTGGCCGGGGTACTCCTCGCATCCGCAGCTTGTCGCCTCTTGCCGTGGTTGTCTACAAGTCCACTCACCCATGATCGCTTCGAAGTGTAAGTAGTACATTTCTCAGCCATTTTCCATATTGTTTAGCGGAACTATGTACTCGACTCAACTTCGAAACAAGTTTTACCGATGTGATCTTTCCTTTCCACCAATGTGCTGACTCTCTTTGGAAATGCATGTTAGAGCACGGCTATATTGAGGATGGTGGAATTTAACTCGGGGGAGAATTGATCGTAAAGACCATTTTCGGGGATCTTCTACGATTTCCATTTCATGCGAAAAAGTGTTGTGTTTCCCTCCTATGGGTCATTGTCGGCATTGTTAATATCATATCCTTCCCGAGTGTCCCATCGGTCCACGATAGTACACATTAATATCGGATGTTGAGTGGTATCATGAAATTATTATTGTCCGAGTGCTTCGAATATCAAAATTTTATGGCCGATGATTGGACACCAGTTCTTACCTTTCGAGTTTTTTTTTATTTGTGCTTGCTCCGGAAACCACTCTGTTCACACATTAGTTTTATCTCATCTTGGTTGGTATTGTATTTGCAACACAAATTATTTTGGTCCACTTTGTTTCAAAGATGCTAGATTTTTATCCGGAGTTACTCTCCAAAGTGCAAGTATGGGGTATGCAAGCTAGCGAGAGGAACTCCACAATAACTAACAAACTCGAGTAGGTCCACAACATGTTTTGGAATCAGGTCGGATAGTATATATCTCGCATGACTCTTAATCACGTTGGTCACCGAATTTAACCTTTCACGATGGCATCAATGAGAAACGCATGTTCTTCAATCTATCAATATACCAACCCTATCAATATTGTGTTTAGCTATATAGTAACAATTTGCCAATCATCGGTTTAGATGCTTCTCACCAATTTTTTTGTTTTTGATTTTCTAGATAAATGACACCCGAAAAATTGTACAAGACGAGGAATGGAAGCTAACCGAGTTCAAATGAGTAGGTGGATCGGACTACATAGTATCATGATACTTTGTTTGTAATGTTGATTCCCTATTCGCAGTCGATATATGAAAGAGTGAGAGGATAAGATGACATTTGTCGTTGCCAATGGATATTTTAGTCATCGGTTTTCACTTCATTTTAGATTCGTACATTTATTTGTGATTAGTACGATTGTGTGTCTGCTTTTGATAACAAAACGACGCTTCCATATAAATATAAACGTGATGGTAAAACCAAAGAAATAATTAAGATGCAGATGAAAACTAACTAGACTAATATATCATGTTCAAAGTTTGACTGTTTCCACGATACATATTGAGATAAAATAAAAATCCCTAGCCCGTGCAGGGCACGGGTTGATGACTAGTATACTTAATACATATCACACAAAAGAGGATTCCAATCTCAAATCTCTACTCATAGAAAAGAGATCCACCACAAAAGGGTTACATAGATGACCATAATCATGTTGCGCAACTCATATGATCTAATACAATGATAGAACAAGAGAGAGATAGAACAAGATACTGCCACAAACCCATAGTCCAGAGGTGGACTACTCACTTCTCATCATGGTGATGTTGATGTAGATCTTGGAGGGTAGGATATCTCTCCAGCGGTGGCTCCAAAAAAATCCCCCCCGCCGCCAATCTTCGCTGGTCCTGACTCTATTTTGGTGTTTCTAATCTACACTCTACCTCCTTTCCGATACGCAGCTAGGCTCTTGATGGACGGTTGAAGACGCTCGGGGAAGTGGGACACCTAGGTGGTGCAAACAAGGGTGTGGGCCACATCACCCTTAGGCTTTTTGCCTTCTAGGCTTCGTTTACGTGATTTCAAAGCTTCATATCACTAGTCTTCGTAAAATATTGATCCTCGAAAAATCTCAGGTCCATTTGACTCCATATAGGTCTCTGAGAGTAAAAAAAAATACACAAAACATGAGATTCTTGTTATGCAGAGTTATAACCAAAATAAAGGGGATCATTAGAAAATCTCCCAAAACAATATAAAAAATTGATAAAACCTTATATGAGATGCAAATATGAAGGAATATGTGGCAATAAACTACAAAGTTCATGTATGCACTTTAGATGCATCACATGCTGGAAAAGTGGCGGGCTGCCACAAGGCCTGAGGGGCGATGAAACCACGCACCAGCGATGGACATGTGTTATCATGTCGTGTCACTTAGTGGGCGTGAGCAATGTGGCAGGAGGCGTAAAGCATGCGAACTGGGTGCGACGACCCAACTCTGTCGGGCCGAGTGCGACAGTTGTCCGACATGCGCTCTCAGGGAAGACGTCCTCTGGAGCGACCGACTAGCGCCTCCTAGCTACAACACATGTTCTATACTGTAACGTCGGCTCTCCAGGGGTAGGACTCATGGGGTGCACCTCGAGAAATGCTCCCAAGGCCCAAAGCTTCCTCCTAGGTGGCCAAGGGCCCACGCGGGCAGTGGAATGGGGGGCCGTTCCCACTGCACTGACATGGAGGGATTCAGTGTTCACATCTTTGAAGACTGAGAAGCGTTATGTTCCAGATGAACGTTGTTGATGAATGACAAGAGATTAACTTTTCAATGCCTACAGATCGTAGACTTAGGGTTTCGTAGAAAGTAAAGGGCAAGTAGATCTCGAAGGTTCAGCCGAAAAGGTGCTCGACTCTGAAAATATGGTGTGTGTTGACAATAGATTCGATCTTTTCTTTCACCCTCGGCCCCCCTTTATAGAGAAGGCGGAGCCGAGGCTTTCCGTGTCGTACAAGTTACAAACTATCGAGAGGCATGTTGGACCTTTCCTATCTTGCTACACGATTCCTAATACAACTCTATTTTCCTTATCGAGGATCTATGGGCTTCTGGGCCTTCAATTATTCGGGACGTGGGCCTACAGATAAACTCGGGTACTTTATTCGGCAGGCCCATTTGGCATGCCTATGTCAGTAGCCCCCGAGATTTTGCTTGAGTCGCAGAGTCGAGTAAAATCTCCATCGTGGAACCAAACCGTAGGTTTACAGATCTTTCAGATTACCATAATATTTTGCTCAATGTATATATATTGTACAAGAATAATGGTAGATGGGGCTGGTTCATCTGACGGATCAGGTACCAGTTAACTGCTGTCGTGGCAATCCCGCAAAAACCTACTTCAATCTCGAGTCTCTGGACTCGAACTCGGGATACTGGCATAATTCGACACGCGCCGCTTAAGGACTTATCGTAAGCCGAATTCCAGTTATATTTTATCGAGTACCTAACGTGTCCACTAGGATTTTTTCTTTGCGTCTGTTGACACGGATAATAATGGAAGAATGCATTCGGGTGCGGTACCACGCCACACAGGATAGATCCTAGGGTCTTACCTTCATAATATCTTAAGAGTTACGACATTCAGAGTTTTTATCGCGGCGGACGCGCTCTGAGAAATATATTGTCGAGTGCATTCGTCGGCTGCTGGAATAGTATATTTACTCGAGTCGTCTTTTGACATAATATCTTTATGTATAACTCGAAGATGCATGATACGTCACAAACGTATCTATAATTTTTATGCTCCATGCTTGTTTTGTTACAATTCTTATATGTTTTATGTGCACTTTTTCACACTTTTTAGCATTTTCTGGGACTAACCTATTAACGCAGTGTCGCAGTGCAAGTTCCTGATTTCTGCTGTTTTTGTGTTTCAGAAAAATTGTACATGAATGTTTCTCGGAATTGGACGAAACAAAATCCCAGAGTCTTATTTTTCCGGGACGAAGACGGAGCCAGAAGGACACGCGCTGGAGAGCTGCCATGTGACAGTACATAGGGCAGGCGCGGCCCCACCATTGGTCGCGCCTGGCCCATGTACTGGCGCCTCTTCGCCTCATTTTCTCCGCCCTTCCGCCTATTTATTCCTCGTATCGGTAAAACCCCAGAGACGAGAGCCTCCATCAACGAAAAGTTCTGACGCCGCCGTCAACCAAAACCCTAGTTCGGGAGGATTCTGCAGTCCATCCTGGCACCCTGCCGGAGAGGGAAATCACCACCGGAGTCCTGTACATCGCCATGTCTTCATCCGAGGTGATGCGTGAGTAGTTCTCCACGGGACCATGGGTCCATAGCAGTAGCTAGATGGTTGTCCTCTCCTTGTTGTGCTTCATGTATAGATCTCGTGAGCTGCCTAACATGATCAAGATCATCTATTTGTAATTGCTACATGTTGGTTTGATGTGGATCCGATTTATAGAGAGATTGATTTGGTTGAGATTATGTATTAAGTTATTATCATCTTGCATGCTCTCCATTTCTAGTAGATGCTCTGGCCAAGTAGATGCTAGCGACTCCAAGAGGGAGTATTTATGCTCGATAGTGGGTTCATGCCTCTATTTAAACATGGGAAGTGACCTAATTCTCTACGGTTGTAAATGTGTTGTTGCTACTAGGGAGAAAACAACGGCGTTCTATTCAAGGGTAGTTTCATCGTTTACTTTACACACATTGCTTAAAGCGATAGTACGTTGCTTACAACTTAATACTAGAGGGTGTCGCGGATGCAATCCTGAAGGTGGATTATTAGTCATAGATGCAGTTGGATTACGGTCTATGTATATTGTTGTAATGCCTGCATACTTTCATAGCATGTATTCTGCACCAACCATTAGCGTAGAATCTCCCTTTGTCAATTGCCCATCTATAATTTGTTTACCTAGCATATTTATTTATTGGGGAGGCGCCTCTAGTGAACTGTGGACCTCGGTCCTTCTTCATTTAATTGCAATCTTCTACATCATTTTTCTGTTCTGTTCTCTGCAAACAATTCTTCATCCACACGGTTCGTTTAATCCTTTGTTTTCAGCAAAACCAGTGAGTTTGACAACCTCGCTGAAAGTTGGGGACAAAGTACTTGGTTGCTTGTGTGCAGGTCTCCACGTTGATGCTGACGCCGGCAGTGCGCCCTGCCACGAGTTGGTTCACAACACCTCGGGAGAGAACATTTTTCTCCTACTGGCCGATAAACCTTGGTTTCTTACTGACATAGGCATCCCCAATGGGCCTGCCGAAGATAGTACCCGGGGTTTACTGAAGGCCCACGACTCGAAG
>NC_061513.1:4249075-4271376 GCF_022539505.1 Lolium rigidum
ATACAAAGGTCATGTAGAATCCAATTAGGGATTTTGTTTATGACTACATATAAGAAATCATCATTGTACGAGTAATCCTTTATAAGAAGGAGATCTTATAGTCAATTGTACCACACAATTTGTGTTTGACTATTTTAAGTCATAGAGTGACTTTTGTATTATTACACATATATTGCGATTTAATTTTGGATTGGATTTATAAGTCTTAAGGAACTTAATGTAGATATCCAAATTGAGTGACCCATATGATTATGTAATCACTACATCCATCAGCTACATGGATAGTTTATTTATAATTGCCAATAATATTATTATCGAAACATAATTCCACTTATACCAATAGGGTATGTTACATCATATATAATTGATATCGGGTTTCTGCGTGAACCCTTGCGCTACAAGCCTCACTTTATCACCACCTCATTGTTTTTTTTCTGTTGACAACAAGTCATTTGTCTTCCAGAGGGAAGGTGCTTATGAGGAATAGGTATTACGATGGTAAATACCTCCCTTGTTGAGTGAGTGCTATTCTTATTCAATTGCATCCTTCTAGTTGAACCAATATATGAGTGCATTAGGCACTCGCCATGGACTTTGGTTCAGGGCCCTAAAGGTTTTAGCATTTTTTAAGAATAAATATATTTGTCGACAAAATGTAGTCTTTGTTGTATGATTCTCGTTGAATCAATAATATTTGTGGAAATGTGATTAAATATTTGAACTCCTCATGATTTCCCATAACAATGGAGTCAAGGTGTTTCGATGTCCCAACACTTAAAATTATGTGCACATTTGTGTTGGGTTTGGATGATGAGCATCCACTATGTGTTATTCAACTTGAGGTTGAACTACATTTACTTGTTGAGAATATAATTTTCTCTATTCCGCGGAAGCATGTGAGAATTTATATCTCATGTGGCCAATTTTCTCCCCCTTTTGCTCTCATATTGGAGGAAAGTGGTTACATTAGGTACCTTCACTCTTTTGGCACATTGGTTGCATGCATAATATGATTTTGTGACATTTTTGTCACGAGTAAATATATGTGGCAGATTTGCAATGTGTTGCAAATTTATCACTGAACTTATCATTCAGATTTTCAAGTACGTGAATATAAGGACTGAAAGTCTATGATATTTATTATTTATTTATCGGCATTCTTTGTGGTACTAATCTCCACTAATGCCGATTTTTTTTCTTATTGCAAATGCAATCAGCGTACGGGCTATTAATAACTCCCTTGTTAGGATTTAAGGTATTTGACGTATATTGGAAAATTATACCTTAGTTATTTATCACATAGATCCCAAATTGATGTGAGGGCCCATGGTGTACGTTGGGGTGGTGATATCGGTATATAACCGAATTATCACAGATGGGAAATACATGTTTGATTTCCACGTACTTACTGCAAGGGGAAGCAGTATGATAAGCAATTGTTGTGATCTTGATTAGATCTACGACGTGGAAGACCGCATGTGTCCAACAATATGTTGGTGTATCAATTTTTTGTTGGAATGGTCATTTAATTAGTTTAATTCTTTTTACAAAGAATTTAGTTACACTATTCTGGGTATGTACTCTTAGGTACTTAGTAAAATCATAAATGCTCATGAAGATGATAATTAAATTGGTCAAACCAATATATTATTGATATTTTGCTCTTAGTTTGATAATTTGAGAAATTAATTTAGTAAAATCATTGGTTTGTGGAGATTAGAGACCCACATAAGACCATCCATTAGAGTGTCTATGAATACCATGAAATAATTATATGACCCAGATAGTTGTGAATAGTCCACATGTATCTTCTTGAATAAGTTCAAGAAATTTGAGCGGAGTGTGAGAGACTTATAAAAAAAATTCTCATGATTAGGTGCTCATAACATCTGATGATTTGAGAATTTTGCAACTTTTAAGTTGTGAACAATGAAATTTTCACTAATTTATTTTTTCCGCATTACCCCTATAATGGGTGACAAAGGCGATTATGACAAATCTTAAATTCATCAAGATCCGAAAATTTAGTTTGTACGCAACAAAGTTTAGTATGAATTTAGTTCATACCTTGAAATTTCATGTATGAGAAACATGATATTAATGGACAACATACCACATTTAGTAGTATGATTATAGGCTAAATGATATATTGGGATAGTCATGAGACAAAATGAAGTCCCAAAAGTGTATTGGGAATCTTATCCCACAAGAAAAACGATATTGTGAAGGAGTGCATTTCCTAACGGAGTGGACTTATGTTATCTTTCTGATGAAGATTATAAGTACAATCCGAATCCAGGTTATTTTCTGGTGTTTATCAAAGAGATGTTTCAAATTATCCCTTTGCATTCACATTACGTAATGAATCTAAAGTATAATTCAACCAGATGCTAGGGAATATATGTACAATGATTTATACAACAACATATTTGATAAACTTGATAGTTAATTATCCCTTTCACTGTGTCTACTATGATTTTGTTTGTCATTTTACCTCCACTTTACATTGATTTCTCATGGTTCTTTTTGTGATCATTGAGATTCTTAGTATTTTGAGTACAAATATGAATTTCAAGTATTGGTATATCACCCGTAGGGTGTATCACATGAATCTTCATATGAAGATATGATATATTATTATTATCCTGAAATAAATATGATAATTTATTGTATTATCATCAAACAAAATGTAAAGTGATTTGGAGGCTTTGAATCACATCTTCATATCGACTGTGTGATCAACAAATATCAACTTGGAGTTGAATATGTAGACACCAGAAAGAAAAAAAAAATACAATGTACTAGAAGTACTCAAAAGTGTTCGAGAAACTATTAACATTGTGTTTATACATCATACATCTCCTTGATGGAGATTTACAGAGAAATTGATATTTACTCAATTTCTCTCATCTGATGTGTGTTTAATAAATTCCATTGATGGATATTCTAGCCATATCATGCAATTTATTTACTATGATAGTAAATTAAAATTGATGAAAATGCTTCGACGCAATATATTAATGGTCGAGGTGACTCCTTAATGATCATAAGGTAAACATTCAATGTTGAGACATTAAATTGTACTTATATTAATGCTTTGGACTTCATCCCCAAAGTGTTGGGAGATGTTAAATTCACCGCCAAACCATAAATATTCATTTTGACATTGGTTATTCATGGTGAATATGATTATCATCATATGATGTAGAACCTATATTATTTCGGTTAGAAAATTGTATCATTGTTATGTATGATGGACTTTGTCTTGATAGACATAAGACATGGCAATAGTTTTATGATGTAGGTTCCACAATTTTATGTAATACCAATGTAAAATGAAGCATGTAGTGATCATGCCGGAATTTAATTTTACTTTGATAGCAAAATTTTCTTTGGTAAACAACAAGTATGCTCTAGAGGAACAATTGAATGTTAAGCTAGTGCTTCCATGCCATATGTGTGTGTTGATCTCAAATAGTAAGTTAACACATTGTAGATTTTCTCCATATTTATGGAGTACGTCTTTCATTAAAATGGTGGATAATAAAATATTAAATTTGAGATAGTCACATATTTTATTGGCAATTGTATCTCATATTTTCTACGAGAATTTCACAAGAAAACTTGATTTAAATTGCAAAATAAAATTGTTGTATCAAATTGCATGTTATATAAAATGCTAGATGCAAATATATACACCATTATATATTTCAGGAATATGTGAAATTTGAGTAAAATATTCTAACCCAATATGTGGAAGTTTGAGGGCTTGACGTGGTGCTTTTACATGATGTAATTATAATTGTTCCATGCAATTTAGCAAGACCATATGGTCTAGTACGTATAGTAGCTGTAAAGCAAAAGGCTTGAATCTAAACAACAATAACCAGTTTGTTGAAAACAGTAGTGTAAATATGCAAAGTCCCATGAACATGATATCTCGTTTGTAATGTACAAAAGCTAGAGAGCTAAATTGTAAATATAAGTTTAGCCTGGGTCTGAACCAGAAACTAGAGGGATGTGCACATATTAAACCAACTGAAGAGATAAGGTTCTCTATCGTTTCCTCTGTGGTGTTCACGAATCAATCGATTCGTCTCAGCCGGCTTTGCACAAAGGGCATTGCGGGGACGATGCCTTGCTCTCCGCCGCTCCAGAGGGACTGCGTGTGGCGTGACCATCCATTAGAGTCGCCTCCGTGCCGGGAGGAGCCAGGCCGAGGGCCGGGGCCGCGTGCTCCGCCGCGCCGCGAAGGCTGCGGGGTGCGCCCGCTCCGGTGGCGCAATTGGTGGTGCGCCGTCCGTTCGACGCCGCCTCCGCCGTGAGGAGTCGGTCGGAGAGCTGGCCGCTGGCCTTCATGGCCACGCCGTGCTGGGGCCGCGGATGCAGCTGCTGCTGTGTGATGCGCCGGCCCTGCCTCCGTGAGAAGCCGGGCCGTCGGGGCAGGGGTCGCCTCTGCTCTCGTGACGGCTAGGCCGAAGACGGCTTCCACGGGCGCCGAAACGCAGTGAGGGCGCCGCGCCGGTGTGAGCCGGCGACGAGGATGCCGACGAAGGTGTCGGTGTCGATGGGCGTGCTGATGCGCCTTACTGTTCTTTCGGCGCTGCAGGGAGGAGCCGCCCGGAGGTGTTGTGGCCGCGTCAGGAGCCGCCGGGCCACACATCACGCCGGCGAGCGAATCTGTGCCGCCGGCCGTCGTGGCGTGCTGCTTTTCTTCTTCTCTCTGTTATTGCCTTATGCTCTTGGTAGAGACAAAGTGCTGATAACGTGTTTAAGAACTAATAAGTAAGAGAATCAAGTGATTTCATTGATAGATGTCTTGGGTATATATACCCCGTGAACAGTCGCCAGTCGCCTTTTGAGGCGGTTTACAAGTTAGCGTACATGTGAGGGGACACCTCCAATGTAAGGCGGTTGGACAAAATCCTAACTACCTATCTTAGCCTAATTGTAAAGCTAATAATTCCTAACAATAACCACTAGAGAGTAAGGATCTCATACCCGAAAGAAGAGAACCATTCATCAACCAGCTACGGACACCTTCCTTGCGTACCACTCGTTTTTCTTTTGCTCTTGAGATAATCCTTAACCTTCTTAATTTTGCCAACTGTAGCCTTCTCTAATAGAATGCTAGTAATCTCCTTGCCGGATCCAGGGAAGGTCACCTCCAAACTGACGAGTAGGTTGTAAAGCTCTGTTGCAGAGAGCACATCAGAGCTAGGTGCTAAATCAGTTGTCTCATTAACCTTGTCACCATTGCCAACGAAGTCAAGCGGCTGGCCAAGATGCAGCGGCAGTGCCATGGAGTCCATCACCGAGGCCCCAAGCGACACCACTTGCAACTTTGATAGAGAAGGAGAGGGCTAGGGCTTCTCCCCACACAGCTCCTGAAACTCAGGTATGATCTGCATGACCGGAACCATGATCACATCGACATCCTCGCACTCAGAGACGACATGCATAGCGGGCAGTGGCGACGAGCAAGGCCACACACGAGGGGAGTAGCAACCAAAGATGTGGTCTTCTCCAATAACAAAAGAATCCTCCCAAGCCTTATCAACAAAGTCTTCAACGTCATCATCTCAGCGAATGCATCATCATCAACAAACAAGGATGTCTCATGCTCACAAGAAGTACACACTTCCATAGGCTTGAAGGACCCAACCTGAAGCTCTGTGTGACTCCCCAGAACCGGTACCCTGAGAATTCCAGCGATCCCGCCGAAATCCGCACGATATCGATTACAAAAATGTTGAATGCGTCCGAGTACGGACAAGATACAAATTGGACTAAGAGTCCTGAAGATAACCAGTGGCGTCCATAACCCTGCCCAGGCCAAGCCGGAAGGGTAACCCTGCTAACATCATCATCTTGTACCTGTCGAAGTTGGGCCATCGGTTGCCGACAAAAGGGGGAGGAGACAAAAAGAAGAAAGGCGAGGGTAAGTACCATGGCACGTACTTGCGAGACAAAACCAGTTGTGCTAACTGGTGGGCGGTATAAACATCGCCCGGCTATATGGTGGAGTTTAGCGGCAGCAAAGCAACTAACCAATAGAGACATGCTACAACACTCGTCTAATCAGAGGAGATAAGAGAGCGCATAAGGTAACAGTTCTATACTCTGCAATCATAACTCATTCGTTGCATTCCTCCTTCACTAAGAAGAAGTACTAACAAGGGTACTCACATGGTTGACAAGTTTTATTAGGTAACAGTTGTAGTGATGCTAATTTACTACGCAAGTTATCAACAAATTATTAGCGGCAACATAAAGGTGTAAGTTGTTATATGATCAAGCTATACAGCTCCAAGTCGTCCATAACCGCGGACACGGCTTACCGATAAGATGTACACCCTGCAGGGGTTGCTCAAATGTAACCATACGCATGCTCGACCCCACTTACTACAGGTGAAGTCTAACAACAAGACCGTTCCCAATGAAAGAGAAAATTTAATGGGAGCCACCCAACTAAGCTACCCGTGACGAAGTTCGGCCGTACTCCGAGACGGACCCAGAGGTTGCGTAGGCGTCTAGGTGGGCACTTACGACCAAGCACTAGATAAGTCATCTAGCAAGGTACAGTACAGAATATAAACCACCCGAAGGCAACATAAGGTAAACACCCGAAGGCAACAGTAAGTAAAGCATGGCATAGGCAAATAAAACCAAGGTTGTGGCTCCCAGTAAACAGACTCGAGGAAAGGTAATGGGTGAGGGGGTCCCGATAAACATCCCCATGTACGGATAGAACGCTCAATCTCAGCACAACAGGAAGTTTTCCCTCAGTAAGTGACAAGGGATTAACTTATCAATGCCTACGGGTTGTAGACTAGGGTTTAGTTGGAAGTAGAGAGCAAGTAGATCTCGAAGGTTTCAGCCGAAAAGTACTCGACGATTATGAAAACTAGGGTTTGAGAGACAATGATTCGATGCTTTCTTTGTCCCTCGACTCCCCCTTATATAGGAGGTGGAGCCGAGAGATTCGTATTGTACAAGTTACAGAGTCCGGGAGGGTTTCCAACTCATCTCGCAAGATTACAAACATCATCTCCTAATACAACTCTAACTTTCCTTAATATCAACTTTGGGCTTCCGATTCTTCTTATTCTTCGAGTCGTGGGCCTTCAGTAAACCCCGGGTACTATCTTCGGTAGGCCCATTGGGGATGTCTATGTCAGTAGCCCCCGAGATTTTGCTTGAATCGTAGAGTCAGGGAAAATCTCCACTGTTTATATTTACTCGACAACTTTAAACTTCTCTATATTTCTTCATATGAATTTCTATATTGTACAGGGATAATGGTAGTTGGGGCTAGTTCATCCGACGGATCAGGTACTAGTTAACCGCTCTAGTGGCAATCCGCAAAAACCTACTTCAAGATCACGTCCCCGGACATGATCTCGGGATACTCGGTGTAAACTTCGACAGTGCCGCTTAAGGTCTTACCATTCCGTCGAGTCCCGATCATATTTATCGGGTACCTAACGCGTCCGTTAGGATTTTTCTTCGTATCCGTTGATACGGATAGAAGTAGCAAACCGACGTCGGAGACGGCGCCACGCCACTCGGAACGGATCCGGGTCTTACCTTCGCAAAGTTTTGCGGCATTCAGAAATTGTTCGCAACTTTGGCGTTCTGAGAATTTATTGTCGAGTGCTTATTCGGCTGTTGGAATGGCACATTGTATTGAGTCAACGGATGACTTATATTGCTCTCCCGATGGGAGTATATGTAGAGTTACTTTATAACTCGAAATATACTCTCTTGCTCTTCTATCTTTCTTTTTTATAATTTCATCGGGCACGCGAACAGCGTTCCCGATGGGAGTAGCCCCCGAGGCTACAACCAAGGATTTGTACTTGGGTGTAGGCTCCACGCCTTATGCCGCTATATTTTCTTTTTCTCCCGATATTTTCAAATCTCTCAGGTGCGCGAACAGCGCTCCCGATGGGAGTAGCCCCCGAGGCTATGAACAAATATTTGTATTTGATCATACGCTCCCACCATTTCTATTTTGTCTTTCTCGAATTTTTCAATTTTCCAAAGAAGCCCCCGAGCATTTGATCATAAACTTGTATTTGATCAAAAGCTCTCCAATATCTTTTGCTGTCGCCTTTTTTATGAAAATGTTGAGTCGAAATTTTCCTTGCTGAAGTGACATCATTGCTGACGATAACCACGACCACTCGTTCTCGGAAATCGCGAGATGTTCTCTCTCGCTGCCTTGCGGGCCCAAATTACACATCATATTGACACGTCGTGCAAGTGGGGGACACACGTCCTCCGCTTTTCCTGGCGCACGCACTGTAACGCCTGTAGGGCGAAATTACTTTTTTACCCCTGTTCCATGTGTACATCATCTACCGCACACTTTTTCGATCCAACGGTTCGCCGTTTCGCCGCACCTCTATTTAAGGTCTTCATCTTCTTCCTCCAGCACTTTTGCTCGCGCCGCTTCCCTGCTCTCCTCTGCAAAAATCCCCTCTTGCGCTCCATAAATCCCTGAGCTCAGACACTCTCACATTGTGTTCCTGCGCCATTGTTGATGCCACCGCGCAGATTGACCAGGCACAGTACTCCTGAATCCAAGATGGCTTCTGTAGATCTTGGGAGCGCTGAGTGGGAGAGATCCAAAATCTCGACCCAAGACATCAACCTCTCGAAGAAACCGGGAATCAGCAAGAAACCGAAGGCGCCGTGCTTCCCAGCCGAAGAAAGCTACCCAACCCCTCCAATGGAGTATCGGGTTAGTTTCGTCGATCATCTCATCCGTGGCCTCTCTGCCCCCATTCACCCTTTTCTTCGGGGGTTGCTTTTCGTTTATGGACTGCAACTTCATCACCTCACACCCAACTCTATCCTCCATATTTCCATTTTCATCACTCTTTGTGAATCCTTCCTCGGCGTTGATGGCGTGTATTTCACACGTTCGTTGGGCAACCCCAAGAGGAAGGTATGATGCGCACAGCAGCAAGTTTTCCCTCAGAAAGAAACCAAGGTTTATCGAACCAGGAGGAGCCAAGAAGCACGTTGAAGGTTGATGGCGGCGGGATGTAGTGCGGCGCAACACCGGAGATTCCGGCGCCAACGTGGAACCCGCACAACACAACCAAAGTACTTTGCCCCAACGAAACAAAGTGAGGTTGTCAATCTCACCGGCTTGCCGTAACAAAGGATTAACCGAATTGTGTGGAAGATGATTGTTTGCAGAGAAAACAGTAAAAACAAGTATTGCAGCAGATTTGTATTTCAGTATTAAAGAATGGACCGGGGTCCACAGTTCACTAGAGGTGTCTCTCCCATAAGATAAAGGGATTTCTATTTTCGTGCCCCTGCTTCGTTAGTTGTACTCAGTTTTCCCCAGCTCGTTAGTTTTTCCTCAGTTTTCCCTCCCTCTAGTTTGAAACCCCTCGAAGACGCGGGTTGCCGTCGGGTCGGAGGCCTTACCGTTACCGTGAGGTCGGTTCCTCGCTGACCGTCTCGTGCCGACGGGTGGATCCATCTACCGCCGACGCGTGGGCCGTTTTATTTCCTGATTGTATACGTGGTGCTGCCAATGACAAATGGGGCCGCTCTATGGGGCTGCCGCAGCCAATGACCAGTGGGTCGTCTATTTATTTATAGAAAATTATATATTGCCGCTCCGTGGGGCCTCCGCAGCCAATGACCGCTGTGGTCGTCTATTTTATTTAGAGAATATAATATAGAGCCGCTCCGTAGGGGCCGCCTCAGCCCATGGCACGTGACTATTTTCGCAGCTTAATCTAAAGTGACTCTTATGCTAAACATTGTGCATCCCGACGTTGACCTAGCGATGGTGGCGAGCATAGCCGTTCCGACCATGCCGATATCGGCATCGGCATCGGCATCGTTTGGAGGATGTGGTGCTCGAATAATAGTGGAAATGGGATGTTATTTTTTACATGCATAATATATAGAAAATAGCTAGATCTCTAAATCGATGCATATGAAGCTACATATATATTCTTGGTCATAATCCCCTTAATTATCTAAAGGGGATGGATGCATGGCTTCACGTCGTCGTCGCTTTCATCGTCGGTATCTTCGTCGTCCGAGTAGTAGTACCTCCCTGCACATTGTTCCGTCGAACACCTTCACCGTGAGCACATCATCGCCTTCATATTTGAAATGTACGAACCAGCCGAAATCCACACCGTGCGCGATGGCGAATTTCTCCCAGCCCTTGTCGAGGTACATCCGGCCTTGTCCGTCAAATAGGACCTCCACGGTCCGGAGACGAGGACCGCAGTCAGCTGCTCGCAGATACACCTTAGCTGGCTCCTTGCCGTCAAGATAGTCCGCAAATTTTTTGGGAGTTCCTCGCAAAGAGATCGAGCGCCGATCGTTTGAAATTAGGGAACCCTTGAAATTAAAGGTTTTTTAGAACATGCCCATAATTAATCACATGCATCATATATGTGGGAACGCGTACGTACCTTCTTGACCAAAGGGTCTTCATAGACGACGATGAAGAACTCCTCTATGATCAATGGCAGTGTTGACGGTGGTGGTGGCAATGATGATGATCCACTTCCCCTTCCCCTTCCCCTTCCCCTTCCCCTTCCCCTTACGGTCCGCGTCCGAGACGTGGAAGCCATGGCAATGGATAAAGTGTATGTGAACAAAGAAGAGAGAGGCAGAACCTATTGACACAAGGGATGGCCGTGTGGGTGTTTATAAGGGAGAGATGACCGTTGTAGGGGTTTACACAATAAAATAAGGAGGAGATGACCGTTGTGGGGGTTTATACACAATAAATTAAGGAGGAGACGACCGTTGTGGGGGTATAGTTTATCATTTTACCGTGAAAAGTAATGCCTAAAAGGAAAGTAATGGCTACAAGAAATCGGTGATGGTTTATCGTTTTTTGCGTGAAAAGTAATGGGTACAAGAAATGGGTGATGGTGTATCATTTTTTGCGTGGAAAGTAATGGCTACAAGAAATGGGTGATGGTGTATCATTTTTTGCGTGAAAAGTAATGGCTACAACAAAATCGGTGATGGTTTATCATTTTTTGCGTGGAAAGTAATGGCTACAAGAAATGGGTGATGGTGTATCATTTTTTGCGTGAAAAGTAATGGCTACAACAAAATCGGTGATGATTTATCGTTGTTTGCGTGAAAAGTAATGGGTACACGAAATGGGTGATGGTGTATCATTTTTGTGCGTGAAAAGTAATGGCTACAACAAATCGGTGATGGTTTATCATTTTTTGCGTGAAAAGTAATGGCTACAAGAAATGGGTGATGGTGTATCATTTTTTGCGTGAAAAGTAATGGTTACAACAAATCGGTGATGATTTATCGTTTTTTGCGTGAAAAGTAATGGGTACAAGAAATGGGTGATGGTGTATCATTTTTTTGCGTGAAAAGTAATGGCTACAACAAATCGGTGATGGTTTATCATTTTTTGCGTGAAAAGTAATGCCTAAAAAGAGTTTATAATTTAGCTCGTGAAAAATAATGCGAGAAAACCAAACTTTGCGTGAAGCTAACCGACGACAGAGAGAGAGAGGGTGGTGGCCCCGACCGAGAGAGAGATAGGGGTTATCCCGCCCGTTAGATCATACGATCAACGGTCGTCGGGCACGATCCGCGTGACATGGGCTAGACCAATCGGGGCAATGTTGGGCGTCCGTGAGAGTTTGTGAAGGAGAGGGCAAACCGAGTAGTATCAAGAAACCAAGGGCAAGTGAGTAGTAAACGAGACTAAGGGATTCAAATATGAGATTTAAAAAATGGAAAATGCGTGTTTTGTACAATGAAACCCATCTTGGCCTACCTCAAACTATTTGCAATACAAATCTACATGAGTGTGAAAATTATGGTCTCATTCGGACAAAGTATGTTTTGGGGAAAGCTGTTTTGGGTAGGGCTTATTATGGAAAACCATGCACCTTCATAGCTACTAGGTGATTTGAGAAGTGGCAATTTGTGGTGAAACTTGATTTATCTAGGATTTATCTATGATTTGAGAAGTGGAAATTTGTGGTAAAGACTCCATGAGTAAGTGCCACTCTTTTTCGGAATTTTTTGCACATTAAATAACTCATTTAACTAGTTAATCCCATTTGTTGACTCTCTGTTGACCAGCCACTTGAGGGTAAAACTGAGTATATTGCACTCGGCCGTATTAGCACTCAAGGTGAAAACCGAGCATACAAAAAATGCTAGTATATGACTCGAGGGTATACCTGAGTATATCTAAATTTCCAGGGTTAGACTCGAGGACGCGTGTTGCGGTGCAGAAGTGGAAGACGTGCCATTGTTGACGCGTGTCGCGGTGAAGACGTGGAAGACGTGCCATTGTTGACGCGGGTCACATTTAGGACGCGTAAGCCCCTCTCTCCCTCCCTCTGCACACAGTACGTCTCATTATCGCTCACGCACGAAACCACCCCTCTCATGTCCCATCAACTTCTCCAAAAAACCCCAACCGCCGTACGAGCCCTCCCCTGCCGGCGATGGAGAAGAAGAATGCGCCGGCGGCCATCGCCCCGAGCCCGTCGCCTCCGAGCCCGTCGCCTCCGAGCCCGCCGCCGCCGAGCCCGTCGCCTCCGAGGGCGGCGCATCCGAGGGCGGCGCATCCAAGCGCGGCGCCTCCGTGAACTCGGGCCGGTCTCACGGCCGACGGACCACTTCACAAGATCGGCGAATGCTTATTGGCGAAAGAGGAGTACGTGGACAGCTACTCGCTATGAGGCAAGTCCGTAGAAATTGGCGCTCGGGTTTACCCGATCCCGACGTGCACCCGCACGAATGGATCATGCTACACCACGCCCTTCCACGCGCCGCTGAGTTCACCTTCCTCCATCTCGGCACATCCCGCTACGTCACCATAGATCTATCTCGCAGCTCGTGCAAGGTTCAAATTCCTCGGCTTTTCCCGTGGCGTCACCATAGATCTTATTTTCAATCTTAGTGCTGAATGTTATCTTTTCAATATATTTTAGATTCTACTTCGTCGGCTTTTCCCGTGGCGTCATCGTGCTTTCCCAGAAGAACCCGCCGCACAAGATAAGGCTTCTGAACCCACTCACAAAGACATCAAACACTATGTTTGAGGCGCAGATGCCAACTGTTTTTCTGGATTCGGCCGCTGCAATCAACTCCCCGACTATGGTCTTCACTTGCGGACATTACCCGGAGGAACTTGGTTGGGTCGATGAGAGCACTCCAACTAAGGATATATATGAAGATTGGGGAGAAGGAAGATTTTCGATCAAGAACCATAGTATGCGTTGCATTACCCCGTTCAATGGTGAACTATATGCAATAGCTTCGGACAATTTTGAGTCCGGAAGAATAGTGTGCACCAATGTACGTAAGCAGCAGCGCGCGAACACCGTCAAGATGGAGACACTAATTTCATTTCCGTAACTTGGACGTGACAAGTTCTACCTTGTGAAGTCGGATGGTGATCTGCTGCTTGTGTTGATGCACAACACGCCCGTGGTGTACCGTGTGGACACTCAGAGCCGCTCTCTCCATCCGGTCAGTAACATTGGCTTTCATGCCTTGTTCGTGCATTGTATCCGGTGTATCTCCGTCGACACCAGAGTGTACCCGACTCTTCGACCTGGCTGCATCTACTACGCGGATTTGGGTTATATCAGAGAGTACTCTCATGATACAAAGGCCTGGGATGAGTGGCCAGTACGTGTGGATAGAATAGGAAGCTACGGTATGAGTAATGAACACAGGCCATACCGTTTGGAGGATGTATTGGCCGCACACCTGCAGTACGGAAGGAGTTCAATGAATATTTCCTTGGGGAAATGCACGAATGGAGCGACGAAGAAATATATGAGGAGGAATGAAGAACAAATTCATTCATCCTAATCTTCTTGTTGTCCATACATTGCGTGCGTCTTGTATATTTTTCAGCTTAGTTTGTCGTGAACATTAACAACGTTATTGCCTCGCTTTTGGCTGCCGTATGCGTTTATGTATTATACTTAGTTTTGTGATTATGCTGTTGTGAATTTATCATATACTAGCTTCTAGATTTGCTACTAGATTTGCTGCCATATTGGGCAAAAACGAGGGCCAAAAGGCATAAATAACCCCAGAGATTTGCTACTAGATTTGCTGCCATATTGAAGAAAGACAGAAATAGAAGCTTCTCTAGATTTGATACTAATTTGGTGAAAAAGGCAGAGAGAGAAAGAGGGGAAAAGGTGCTCTTAAAAATGCCAATTTGGGCCGAGAGAGACAAAACCCAGCTCCTGCTCACGTGCAACCAAACGCTTCTCGTCCCGTCCCACGCGGTCCCTTTCTACCAGCCCCACGCGACGCGGCCCCACACGACCCGGCCCCACACGACGCGGCCCCACGTACGACGCGGCGCAACACGTCGGCACGTAACGTCCAAATAAACGGATTCCTTCCGTCCGAGCTCCTTCGCGGGTTTCAGACATAGGCTTGGGGAAAACTGAGGAAAAACTAAGGGGCTGGGGAAAACTGAGTACAACTAACGACCCGAGGGCACGAAAATAGAAATCCCTAAGATAAAAGCATGTTGGGTGAACAAATTACAGTCGGGCAATTGACAAATAGAGAGGGCATAACAATGCACATACATGTCATGATAAGTATAGTGAGATTTAATTGGGCATTACGACAAAGTACATAGACCGCCATCCAACCGCATCTATGCCTAAAAAGTCCACCTTCGGGTTATCGTCCGAACCCCTTCCAGTATTAAGTTGCAAAGCAACTGCACAATTGCATTAAGTATGGTGCGTAATGTAATCAACAACTACATCCTCGGACATAGCGCCAATGTTTTATCCCTAGTGGCAACAAGACAACACAACCTTAGAACTTTCGTCACCGTCCTGGTGTCAATGCGGGCATGAACCCACTATCGAGCATAAATACTCCCTCTTGGAGTTAAAAGCAAAAACTTGGCCAGAGCCTCTACTAGTAACGGAGAGCATGCAAGATCATAAACAACACATATGTAATAACTTGATAATTAACATAACATGGTATTCTCTATCCATCGGATCCCGACAAACACAACATAGAGTATTACGGATAGATGATCTTGATCATGTTAGGCAGCTCACAAGATCCAACAATGAAGCATAATGAGGAGAAGACAACCATCTAGCTACTGCTATGGACCCATAGTCCAGGGGTGAACTACTCACTCATCACTCCGGAGGCGACCATGGCGGTGTAGAGTCCTCCGGGAGATGAATCCCCTCTCCGGCAGGGTGCCGGAGGAGATCTCCAGAATCCCCCGAGATGGGATCGGCGGCGGCGGCGTCTCGCAAGGTTTTCCGTATCGTGGTTTTTTCCATCGGGGGTTTCGCGACGGAGGCTTTAAGTAGGCGGAAGGGCGGAGTCGGGGGCTGACGAGGGCCCACACCACGGGCGGCGCGGCTCCCCTTGGCCGCGCCGCCATGTGGTCCGGCCACCTCGTGGCCCCACTTCGTATGCTCTTCGGTCTTCCGGAAGGTTCGTGGCAAAATAGGCCCCCGGGTCTTCGTTTCGTCCAATTCCGAGAATATTTCGTTACTACGATTTCGAAACCAAAACAGCGAGAAAACGAGAACCGGCACTTCGGCATCTTGTTAATAGGTTAGTTCCAGAAAATGCACGAATATGACATAAAGTGTGCATAAAACATGTAGGTATCATCAATAATATGGCATAGAACATAAGAAATTATCGATACGTCGGAGACGTATCAAGCATCCCCAAGCTTAGTTCTGCTCGTCCCGAGCGGGTAAAACGATAACAAAGATAATTTCTGAAGTGATATGCCATCATAACCTTGATCATACTATTTGTAAACATATGTAGTGGATGCAGCGATCAAAACAATGGTAATGACATGAGTAAACAAGTGAATCATAAAGCAAAGACTTTTCATGAATAGTACTTCAAGACAAGCATCAATAAGTCTTGCATAAGAGTTAACTCATAAAGCAATAAATCAAAGTAAAGGTATTGAAGCAACACAAAGGAAGATTAAGTTTCAGCGGTTGCTTTCAACTTGTAACATGTATATCTCATGGATAAATGTCAACATAGAGTAATATAACAAGTACAATATGCAAGTATGTAGGAATCAATGCACAGCTCACACAAGTGTTTGCTTCTTGAGGTGGAGAGAGATAGGTGAACTGACTCAACATAAAAGTAAAGAGAATGGTCCTTCAAAGAGGAAAGCATCGATTGCTATATTTGTGCTAGAGCTTTTATTTTGAAAACATGAAACAATTTTGTCAACGGTAGTAATAAAGCATATGAGTTATGTACATTATATCTTACAAGTTGCAAGCCTCATGCATAGTATACTAATAGTGCCCGCACCTTGTCCTAATTAGCTTGGACTACCGGATCTTTGCAATGCACATGTTTTAACCAAGTGTCACAATGGGGTACCTCCATGCCGCCCGTACAAAGGTCTAAGGAGAAAGCTCGCATTTTGGATTTCTCGCTTTTGATTATTCTCAACTTAGACATCCATACCGGGACAACATGGACAACGTGATAATGGACTCCTCTTTAATGCATAAGCATGTGGCAACAATTATTATTCTCATATGAGATTGAGGATATATGTCCAAAACTCGAAACTTCCACCATGAATCATGGCTTTAGTTAGCGGCCCAATGTTCTTCTCTAACAATATGCATGCTCCAACCATTAAGGTGGTAGATCTCTCTTACTTCGTACAAGATGGACATGCATAGCAACTCACATGATATTTAACAAAGAATAGTTGATGGCGTCCCTGAAGCATGGTTATCGCACAACAAGCAACTTAATAAGAGATAAAGTGCATAAGTACATATTCAATACCACAATAGTTTTTAAGCTATTTGTCCCATGAGCTATATATTGCAAAGGTGAATGATGGAATTTTAAAGGTAGCACTCAAGCAATTTACTTTGGAATGGCGGATAAATACCATGTAGTAGGTAGGTATGGTGGACACAAATGGCATAGTGGTTGGCTCAAGTATTTTGGATGCATGAGAAGTATTCCCTCTCGATACAAGGTTTAGGCTAGCAAGGTTATTTGAAACAAACACAAGGATGAACGGTACAGCAAAACTCACATAAAAGACATATTGTAAACATTATAAGACTCCATACCGTCTTCCTTGTTGTTCAAAACTCAATACTAGATGTTATCTAGACTCTAGAGAAACCAAATATGCAAACCAAATTAGCAAGCTCTAAGTATTTCTTCATTAATGGGTGCAAAGTATATGATGCAAGAGCTTAAACATGAGCACAAAAATTGCCAAGTATCAAATTATCCAAGACATTTTAGAATTACTACATGTAGCATTTTCCAATTCCAACCATATAACAATTTAACGAAGAAGAAACTTCGCCATGAATACTATGAGTAGAGCCTAAGGAAATATTTGTCCATATGCTACAGCGGAGCGTGTCTCTCTCCCATAAAGTGAATGCTAGGATCCATTTTATTCAAACAAAACAAAAAACAAAAACAAACCGACGCTCCAAGCAAAGTGCATAAGATGTGACGGAATAAAAATATAGTTTCAGGGGAGGAACCCGATAATGTTGTCGATGAAGAAGGGGATGCCTTGGGCATCCCCAAGCTTAGACGCTTGAGTCTTCTTAGAATATGCAGGGGTGAACCACCGGGGCATCCCCAAGCTTAGAGCTTTCACTCTCCTTGATCATATTACATCATACTCCTCTCTTGATCCTTGAAAACTTCCTCCACACCAAACTCGAAACAACTCATTAGAGGGTTAGTGCATAATAAAAATTCACATGTTCAGAGGTGACACAATCATTCTTAACACTTCTGGACATTGCATAAAGCTACTGGACATTAATGGATCAAAGAAATTCATCCAACATAGCAAAAGAGGCAATGCGAAATAAAAGACAGAATCTGTCAAAACAGAACAGTCCGTAAAGATGGATTTTATTAGGCCACCAGACTTGCTCAAATGAAAATGCTCAAATTGAATGAAAGTTGCGTACATATCTGAGGATCATGCACGTAAATTGGCTTAATTTTCTGAGCTACCTACAGGGAGGTAGACCCAGATTCGTGACAGCAAAGAAATCTGGAACTGCGCAGTAATCCAAATCTAGTACTTACTTTACTATCAAAGACTTTACTTGGCACAACAAAACTCAAAACTAAGATAAGGAGAGGTTGCTACAGTAGTAAACAACTTCCAAGACACAAATATAAAACAAAAATACTGTAGTAAAAACATGGGTTGTCTCCCATAAGCGCTTTTCTTTAACGCCTTTCAGCCTAGGCGCGTAAAGTGTATCTCAAGTAACATCAAGAGACGAAGCATCAACATCATAATTTGTTCTAATAATAGAATCATAAGGTAACTTCATTCTCTTTCTAGGGAAGTGTTCCATACCTTTCTTCAGAGGAAATTGATATTTAATATTACCTTCCTTCATATCAATAGTAGCACCAACGGTTCGAAGAAAAGGTCTTCCCAATATAATGGGGCAAGATGCATTGCATTCAATATCCAAGACAACAAAATCAACGGGGACAAGGTTATTGTTAACCATAATATGAACATTATCAACTTTCCCCAAAGGTTTCTTTTTAGCATTATCAGCGAGATTAACATCCAAATAACAATTTTTCAATGGTGGCAAGTCAAGCATATCATAGACTTTTTTAGGCATAACGTAAATACTTGCACCAAGATCACATAAAGAATTACAATCAAAATCTTTGACTCTCATTTTAATGATGGGCTCCCAACCATCCTCTAGCTTTCTAGGAATAGAAGTTTCAAGTTTAAGTTTCTCTTCTCTAGCTTTTATGAGAGCATTTGTAATATGTTTTGTGAAAGCCAAGTTTATAGCGCTAGCATTAGGACTTTTAGCAAGTTTTTGTAAGAACTTTATAACTTCAGAGATGTGGCAATCATCAAAATCTAAATCATTACAATCTAAAGCAATGGGATTATCATCCCCAAGGTTGGAAAAAATTTCAGCAGCTTTATCACAAGCGGCTTCAACAGCTTTAGCAGCTTCGGTAATTTTGCGCGCTTTGCACTAGGAGTAGAAACATAGCCAACACCAATTATTTTACCATTGATAGTAGGAGGTGCAGCAACATGTGAAGAATTAGCATTGCTAGTGGTGGTAATAGTCCAAACTTTAGCTACATTTTCCTCTTTAGCTAGTTTTTCATTTTCTTCTCTATCCCACCTAGCACGCAGTTCAGCCATTAATCTTATATTATCATTAATTCTAACTTGGATGACATTTGTTGTAGTAACAATTTTATTTTCAATATCCCTATTAGGCATAACTTTCGATTTCAAAAGATCAACATCAGAGGCAAGACTATCAACTCTAGAAACAAGAATATCAATTTTATTGAGCTTTTCCTCAACAGATTTGTTAAAAGCAGCTTTGTGTACTAATAAATTCTTTAAACATAGCTTCAAGTCCAGGGGGTGTATTCCTATTATTGTTGTAAGAATTCCCATAAGAATTAGCATAACTCGTTACCATTATTATAAGGATATGGCCTATAGTTATTACTAGAATTGTTCCGATAAGCATTGTTGTTGAAATTATTATTTTTAATGAAGTTTACATCAACATGTTCTTCTTGGGCAACCAATGAAGCTAATGGAACATTATTAGGATCAACATTAGTCCTATCATTCGCAAGCATAGACATAATAACATCAACCTTATCATTCAAGGAAGAGGATTCTTCAACAGAATTTACCTTCTTACCTTGTGGAGCTCTTTCCGTGTGCCATTCAGAGTAATTAACCATCATATTATCAAGGAGCTTTGTTGCTTCACCAAGAGTGATGGTCATAAAGGTACCTCCAGCAGCTGAATCCAATAAATTCCGCGAAGAAAAATTTAGTCCTGCATAGAAGGTTTGGATGATCATCCAAGTAGTCGACTCCATGGGTTGGGCAATTTTTAACCAGAGATTTCATTCTTTCCCAAGCTTGAGCAACATGTTCATTATCCAATTGTTTAAAATTCATTATGCTACTCCTCAAAGATATAATTTTAGCAGGGGGATAATATCTACCAATAAAAGCATCCTTGCATTTAGTCCAGGAATCAATACTATTCTTAGGCAGAGATAGCAACCAATCTTTAGCTCTTCCTCTTAATGAGAAAGGGAACAATTTTAATTTTATAATATCACCATCTACATCTTTATACTTTTGCATTTCACATAGTTCAACAAAATTATTGAGATGGGCAGCGAAGCATCATCGAACTAACACTGTAAAATTGCTCTCGCATAACAAGATTCAAGTAAAGCAGGTTTAATTTCAAAGAATTCTGCCGTAGTAGCAGGTGGAGCAATAGGTGTGCATAGGAAATCATTATTATTTGTGCTAGTGAAGTCACACAACTTAGTATTTTCAGGGTTGGCCATTTTAGCAGTAGTAAATAAAGCAAACTAGATAAAGTAAATGCAAGTAAACTAATTTTTTTTGTGTTTTTGATATAGCAAACAAGATAGTAAATAAAGTAAAGCTAGCAACTAATTTTTTTGTGTTTTGATATAATGCAGCAAACAAAGTAGTAAATAAAATAAAGCAAGACAAAAACAAAGTAAAGAGATTGAGAAGTGGAGACTCCCTTGCAGCGTGTCTTGATCCCCCGGCAACGGCGCCGTAAAATATGCTTGATGGCGTGTATTTCACACGTTCGTTGGGCAACCCCAAGAGGAAGGTATGATGCGCACAGTAGCAAGTTTTCCCTCGTAAAGAAACCAAGGTTTATCGAACCAGGAGGAGCCAAGAAGCACGTTGAAGGTTGATGGCGGCGGGATGTAGTGCGGCGCAACACCGGAGATTCCGGCGCCAACGTGGAACCTACACAACACAACCAAAGTACTTTGCCCCAACGAAACAGATGAGGTTGTCAATCTCACCGGCTTGTCTGTAACAAAGGATTAACCGAATTGTGTGGAAGATGATTGTTTGCAGAGAAAACAAGTAAAAACAAGTATTACAAGAGATTTGTATTTCAGTATTAAAGAATGGACCGGGGTCCACAGTTCACTAGAGGTGTCTCTCCCATAAGATAAAAGCATGTTGGGTGAACAAATTACAGTCGTGCAATTGACAAATAGAGAGGGCATAACAATGCACATACATGTCATGATAAGTATAGTGAGATTTAATTGGGCATTACGACAAAGTACATAGACCGCCATCCAACTGCATCTATGCCTAAAAAGTCCACCTTCAGGTTATCGTCCGAACCCCTTCCAGCATTAAGTTGCAAAGCAACGGACAATTGCATTAAGTATGGTGCGTAATGTAATCAACAACTACATCCTCTGGACATAGCGCCAATGTTTTATCCCTAGTGGCAACAAAGACAACACAACCTTAGAACTTTCTCGTCACTCGTCCTGAGTGTCAATGCGAGCATGAACCCACTATCGAGCATAAATACTCCCTCTTGGAGTTAAAAGCAAAAACTTGGCCGAGCCTCTACTAGTAACGGAGAGCATGCAAGATCATAAACAACACATATGTAATAACTTGATAATTAACATAACATGGTATTCTCTATCCATCGGATCCCGACAAACACAACATAGAGTATTATAGATAGATGATCTTGATCATGTTAGGCAGCTCACAAGATCCAACAATGAAGCATAATGAGGAGAAGACAACCATCTAGCTACCGCTATGGACCCATAGTCCAGGGGTGAACTACTCACTCATCACTCCGGAGGCGACCATGGCGGTGTAGAGTCCTCCGGAGATGAATCCCTCTCCGGCAGTGGTGCCGGAGGAGATCTCCAAAATCCCCCGAGATGGGATCGGCGGCGGCGGCGTCTCAGTAAGGTTTTCCGTATCGTGGTTTTTTCCATCGTGGGTTTCGCGACGGAGGCTTTAAGTAGGCGGAAGGGCGGAGTCGGGGGCTGACGAGGGGCCCACACCACGAGGCGGCGCGGCCCCCTTGGCCGCGCCGCCATGTGGTCCGGCCACCTCGTGGCCCCACTTCGTATGCTCTTCGGTCTTCTCGGAAGGTTCGTGGCAAAATAGGCCCCCGGGTCTTCGTTTCGTCCAATTCCGAGAATATTTCGTTACTACGATTTCTGAAACCAAAAACAGCGAAAACGAGAACCGACACTTCGGCATCTTGTTAATAGGTTAGTTCCGTAAAATGCACGAATATGACATAAAGTGTGCATAAAACATGTAGGTATCATCAATAATATGGCATAGAACATAAGAAATTATCGATACGTCGGAGACGTATCAGGCGTCCAGCCTA